>NW_010972529.1:1122920-1133347 GCF_000737465.1 Haliaeetus leucocephalus
GGGAGGAGCCCAGCCCCTCCTCAAGAAACCCCCCCCCGGAGACCCCCCCCCCCCCCCCCCCAACCTTGCCACACAAAGCCAATACAGTGTAAGATGTATTTACTCAGGTTATTTTTTTGCTCCACAGATACTTCAGCTAAACTTTCATATTATATTAAGAAGCCTGAAAATACCCTTCAATGCAACAAGGGCTAACACCAGCTCAGTATTTTTAATGGCACTCCTCCAGTGAGAGAGGTTGGAATTTTGGGTCCTGGGAGTATATTGCAGTTCAGGATAAGAATCTGATTGATTTCACATCATTATGTCTGGATTTCAAGTTGTTTTGGCTTGTAACACTGAAGTCTTAAAATCAAATGAGAAAACTCCATCAATTGGAAGATTTAATATTCCCTTGCTGTCATTAATACAGCTTGAGGTACACTCCATTTTAAAATGTGTTAGGGTTGTAGCCCAAAAGGGGCTGTGCC
This sequence comes from Haliaeetus leucocephalus, assembly GCF_000737465.1. Classification (NCBI taxonomy): domain Eukaryota; kingdom Metazoa; phylum Chordata; class Aves; order Accipitriformes; family Accipitridae; genus Haliaeetus; species Haliaeetus leucocephalus. Next base: position 1,123,391 of record NW_010972529.1, read on the forward strand.
CTTAGTAGCATAAACTGGCATAGGTCCATCAAAGACAAATGGAGCTATACCGAATTATCTTCCCCTAAGTTCTATGTGTGATTTTAACACTGTCAGTATGGATAATCAGGGAGACTTGCAATTATATCCACTTACAGGCACAGAATAATTAAGCTTTCTCTGGTGGTTTTTTTTTTCAGTATTTTGTTTATAGTGGTGAAATACCTTTCCATTCTTCTTTCCTCCTTGGTCAAACACGTAAAGGCAGAAGTAACTGGAAAAAAATCTATTTATCATGGTGAGAAAATCAGCATTGTATAGATTACATAACTAGGAAAGAATCAGGAATTAGAGTTGTGAAGGAAGAGTTAAGTAATCCAAAGCAGTAAAAATAAGTGTGCTGATTAATTTCTCAGCTTATGAAAGCATCTTATTCGTTCTTAAAAGACACTGCACTAAGTATCATAGTCACAGGTGTAGAAGTTGCCCTACATCAACCTGATTGTTACATTAACCTGTACTTCAAGCTAGTCAAGAATCACAAGCCAAAAGAGATGTAGGGAGGCTGGCAGTAGATTTCTCAATTACAACGTCATTGTTTCAGATACGATCGTCTTCTCCTGACCATGTCTTTGATTTACATAGCAAGCTATCAGTGTCATGGCTAGAGAGGAAAAAGATACTTACAGCCAGCTTGAGTCTTGTTAGGTATAGTTCTTTCTCCAAAGGGGCATTTTATCAACTGGTGATGCCAGCCCTAATTTTTTGACACAACACAGAAGAATGAGGGATTTTGGCTGAGATGCATTATCCTCTTCTGCTTCCTACAGAAAAGGCAGAACAGTGCTTCTACTGGGTCAAATAATAGGATAGTCATCAGCTAGCTGCAGAGAGCATTCATACAGCAACACAATAGAGTGGACAGAATGTGAATTAGTCAGCAGTCAGAACAGAACAAAAACCTAGACAGGAATGGAAAATATGGGGAATGCGACTGTTTTCAACTCACAACATAATGCTAATAGTGAGGTCTTCAGCATCGTTAGCTATATGAAAGGTAAAGAGCAAAACATGCAAGAAATTGGTTTACAGATGCAATAGAGCATCTTAAGTTTAATTTGAACACTGCAGAGGAGAGTTACTTTAAAAATATATACAAGTTGCTTACAGAAATGCAGTTTGTGTAGGCTTTGGGTTATTAAAACAACCATAAAAGAATACCATATCAAGGCATAGGGTTTAGGATAACACAATTTGTTTGTACAAAGGAACTTCAGGCTAACTCTGAAAGAACATTTCCCCTTAACTTGATTGCTTTTAATACTGGAATTGTTTTCATGTATAATTCCTTTTGTAATTATAGGAAGTATATTAGATGAGAAGCTTTCTTCAAATATCAGAATATTAAAGAACTTGATCCAACCCCCAAAGTCAATGGAATGGGCAGCCCCCCAAGGAGCTGAACACAGCTGGAAATTAAATGTTCAATCTCAGTCCCGGCAAGACCAACATGATGTTAGCTGCAAGGGGAGGACCATCTAAGAGCAAACTCCAGACACTGTCTGTTCAACTTGTTATTAGACTTAGCGTAAATATCTGCACTGCACAATCTACCAACATTTAGACACATGGCATGAGCAGGAGCTCATGCACCTCATTATCAGACACGTGAACAGAAGGTACTGGACATACTGCAGTGCCCCAGCCTTTATGCACTACTAAGAGATAGAGTAAATTAGCCTGAGCAGAGCACTGTGTTAGTGATGCTAGACATTAGAGTGACACAGAGGTCTTTACACGGCATGGCCTTGGTGACAGAGGAGCCACAGTGGCCTGTTATCCTGCTTTTCCAATTCATCTCGCCTGGCATTGTGTCCTTCCCATTGGGCTCTGCACCTCCATCTCCCTCTGGGGGAGTCTGTGTAATGCCGAGGGTTGAGAAGTAGGAGCTGTGTGCAGGGCTGGCTTGTATGGACCAAAGGCAGCACCAGGTGGCTGGATGATGTTGATCCTGTATTTCTTTGCATGTAAAAAAGCACACGTACACAAGTACATACTGATGACCCTTGTCTGAAAAAGGAGGAATCCAGAAAAAGAAAGTTTCTCCAAGTCCACCCAAGACTCAGTGATGTTGTAGCGCTGCTGCCGGTCTATAGGCACTTGTCTCAATGTTGAGATCTGGCCTTGCTGAAAATCCAGCGGTAGCCATGGCTTATTTATCAATACTAATAAAGTTGTCAAGAGCCATAGCACAGGGAGAGGCCCAGGTGGGTCTTCACGTTTCACCACAAGTAGCACTGTGGAAAGTACAGATGGGATTGCTATTGAAAGCTCCTTCTTCATCCTCCAAGGAATAAAATCCTTCCCCTTCCTCTCTGCCACATGCCAGCCTCTGTGCACTTAATTCAGGGACTATTTGAGTTGCAGCCACAAGAGCATGCTGTTTCCGAGATATATGAACTCCAAATAATTTCTGTCTCCTTCTTAGTGCCTCCATTCCAGCTCTACTTGCCTGTCTTCTTTCTTCATCTTTCCTTCTTGGACTCCCATTTCTCCACTCCATCCTTCATTCTTAATAGGCTTCCTTTTACTTCTTTCCTTTCCTTGACACTTGTATCCTAATTTACTCCTCTAGCATTCGTGCTAACTCTTAATAAAAATTAAAAATGACCAACATCAAGAAAAAAATGGAAGGCACAAGCTGCTTTTCCAGGTTCTCCTTGACTGTGTGGGTGAAGTATGGTGACTGCTTTGCTGCTCATCCATCTACTTTTTCTAATATAAACTTTTCATAGAGGGGAGAGGATCTCCCTGTGGCTAGTGACTAAAGAGGGGAAAAAGCACAAGCAATCCTGCATTCAACCAATTCCTTTCACCCATAAAGAGAGGAGATGAAAGTGTGCTAACAGGTGATTGTAGAGTTCTAGGCAGGGCTGGTATGACACAGCAATGCATACTGCTTCATTTCCAGCACTGCCTGCATGTGTTCCTGTGACAATGGAACCCCTGTCCGGCCTGGAAGTGCGGTGCATTGCCACAGAAGAAGCAATAAATAAAAATAAATAAGCAGCAGTAACTCAGATGATTAAAAATACACATATATATAATATATACATACATTATATTATATATGTATGCAAGTATGTAATATACAGATATTAAAATCTTCTAAGTAGCTTTTTAAATTATGTGCTGATAAGTATATATTTAAACCCATTTATCTATACATATAGTCAAAATCCCATTTTTTTATCACTGATGGCATGTATTTTATTATTTGTGATATATATAAAATACATAAAAATAAAGTAGATCATGCAAATCCCAAGTGAAAGACAAAACATTCACAGAGCAAACACAGTTTCTATGATCCTTAGAATGCAGAGATTTAAAAACAAAAACTACAGCTGTCTGTGAATTTAATTTTGCCAGGTGCTATATAAATGATGATGTGAGCTATCAAAATATAAATCATACATGTTTAAAATGAAACATTCATTGTTATGAGCAAACTTATAGTTTCTCAAGCAGTGGAAGATTTTTTCCAAAATCCTGATTCATGTCTTGGATGAGTGGAAAAAGGCCTACAAATGCCAGAGCTGCTCTTGGCACTCCTTGCTACTAGTCCAGCTGCCCTGGGAGCAGGGGCATTTCAGTCTGGGAGGGACTGAGCTGCACAACACAAAGGATGAGTTGGAGAAAGAAGCAGGGCACTTTTGAGGCACCTCCAAAGTTTGCAGTAACTCCTGGGATCTGCTGAAGCAGGGAGGTACCTACCACCCCAAAGCTGCTCCAGCTGGTGGTAAGAGGTGAACTATCTGCTGGAGTCCTTGAGAAGACAAGCAGAAGCTCTCTCATCTCTTCCTGCATTGCTGACTGCACCAGAACAGGAAAAAATAGATTTCTGGAGAGTCAAGGGAACTAATTCCCCTGCTCTTGTCGATCCAAGGACAGGGCAGAAAATAACAGGTTCGTAATACCCTTTCTCCCCCAGATCCCACTCGATTTTGTCAGTGCTGGGGTACTACAAAAATAAAGTGAAATACTCTCTTTTTGACATTTAAGTCACTCTTTTGAAATAAATGTGGAAGGAGAAAAATTAGTTAGGACACATTTAAATAATGCTGGGTAGAGATTTTGAACAGTCATTAATTTACCCCACCAGCTTACCCATAATTAACAGTAACTCAGTGGCAGAAAAGAGAAATATACACTGGGAAACAGTGCAGTTTAATAAAAAATAGTATTAATCCTTCTCCCCTCTGCATTATCCACTAAAAGGTTTGATTTTTGGTTTGGGGTTTTTTTTGTTCTGTAAAAAGGAAATATGACAAGAGCTTCTCAGGGCAGAAGCATTGCTCTTGGTCAAATGTTGGAAGCTCACATTGACTCCACTCATTTGAGTGAAACTTTCTAGATTTCTATTAATGTGACTAAGCAGAAATTGATAAAAGTCCCTTCTTCAATGGAGGATGTGCCAGGATGTTCTATGTATATATAGCAGAAGTTTTCTTTTTCAAAAAGTCTCTAGTGTATCATATATTGCAGAAAAAATGTAATAGGTCTTTGCTGAGAAAGGTTGCATTTGAGTTGCAGGTTATTTATGTCTTTTAGCTACATAGTATGGTGGAAGAAAGTATCTACTGCTCAGCGAAAAGCAGTTTTGCAGATTAATGCTAGACCGGTTCAATGGAGTGGATCAATGTTAGTTTGTTAAGAGATTTGCTGTAGCATTTTTAGTGAAACGAGTTTGGAAAGGGGAGAACTGCATTTATGGGTTTGGGAACATAAATAAAGAGAGCACTTGAACCAAAAAGAGCTTTTCAAAATGGGATGTTTAAACTTGCTGTAATCATGGTGCTATTTTCATTGGGAAATAATTTATATTTACTTTGCCACGTATTACGATGCTTCAGTAAAAATACTTATGTCTTAATGTTTTAAAATTTAAAAACTAATTTAAACTCCTCTCATGAAATTCAGTGGTGTTTTGGTAACATGCTGTTAAAGTAAGATGGAAAAAATTATAAAAATAATCTTTGACTTTGACTAAAGCAAAATTGAAGGCATGTCAGGGGAATCTGGAGTAATTCCACTCAAAGAGCTCTCTCCTCTCTCTCCTGCCAACACCAGCACAGCACTCCATCACTCGCATCCACCAGCTCTGCTCTACAGACCAGATTCCTTGTCTCGTCATGTTGCCTTCCACAGACGTCTGTAGCGGCTCTCCCAGGGCAGCTGCTCTTCACAGGCAGTGGCACCCTCAGAGGCATAAAGGTTATTTGTGTTCCTGCTGGCTCCAGGGATGCTTGGGGCTTGCTCCTTCTATGTTCCCAGGCAGCCGAGGACAAATTTCCTTCCTCTCCTCTCTTCTCCTCTCCTCTCCTCTCCTCTCCTCTTCCCTGCACAGGATTTCCTTCTCAAGCACAGTGATGTGGTGTCAGGACCAGAGGCAAGACATGTGGAGACCCAGAAATTAATTTTGCAGGGGGGGAAATGGGGAGAGTTAACAGCAAGGAGGTGAGGGAGTAACAGCAGAAAGCGCTGAAGAGGTCAGTGGAGAGATGACACAAGTGGAGGGTGGGAGATACCTGGGCATTTCGTTGGTCTGAGAGGGAGAGAGTGGTTGAGAGGGGGAATCTGAGCTATTGTGCTGTCTTTAAAAAGTTCATCAGATGAACAGATCCTGTCTCCAGCAGTGCCAGAATTTTTCAGGGACGTGGGACAGGTTCACTGTGATGACGGTGCTGGGTGAGACAAGGCCTCTGTGGAGGGGCAGCACTGTGGTGAGGCACAGCAGAAGGTGTGAGGAGGCAGGACACGCAGGGCAAGTCCGAGTGCCGACGGAGCAGTCAAACCCAAGCCTGCAACCAAAGGAGCCGCAACGGATGCTGCAGCTCAGGAGATGAAGAAAGCGACAAATCATTTGGGCTTTCGGTTCCTATCTCCTTTGGAGTGATACTTATTTTGCAAATGATCTTGAAAGAAAATGTTCGAGCAAGTGGAAAGAGAAAATAACAAGAAAGGGATGTTTTTGCCTCTTCTTTTACTCCTCAGTTTCTTTCAGCTTTTTTCTAAGGTACATTCAGAGTGAAAGATTTTTTTGAAGATCCCAACTATTTGTTGGAAGAGCAGAACGCTGATTTGGTGTGTTTATTTTTAGATGATGCTATCAATTTCTGTGTTATCAGGTGTTGCACGTAGGTTATGAGAGACCTGGGGAAGTCTGATTTATTATGTTTCCATTTGGAGCTTTTACTACTGTGATATTCTACAATCTATTGCTGAACCTTGTACTGCATGATGGTAGAAGGCTATTGGGAGACAAATGTGGAAAACACAGCCTTCTCAAATAAACGCTAACTGCAGCCTGTGGTCTCAACTCAGTAAGAAAGTAGCTTAGACTGGATAAGGTCTGGTTAAAGTCCTGAGGGCAACACAACACAGCTAAAATTTCTCAGAACTTGACCAAGAAATTGAGAAATTTTCCAGGTTTTCTAGAAACTTCCAGATTTTCCTACACATTTGCATACACTTGACCTTCTGATATTTTGACCACATTGAAACGCAAAACCAGAATTCTGAAATGGATGCAAAATATGAGGGAGGTGGTTTACACCCCCAGACTCAGCCATGAGGCCCTGATATCAGACAAGGTTTTAGCTATTAGCCTCATAGTATTACTTAAACTGCAAATTGCATAATAATTGCACATTATATCTAACTGGAATTTGATGTTGTGAAACAAGACTAAAGACTCCAAATTCCTGTGTAAAGGACTTTGTGTTACTATTTGTAATATTAATGTGCTATATGATAAGAACAGACTTTGATTACACACACTACCTTTCATTCTCAAGGTATTTCAACACATCTTACTAATAAATTCATCTAAATATTGGCAATGCAGTGACTGAGTAAGCAAACGTGGCAGCCAGTATAAGCTGAACAACAGCTCACATGTTAAGGCTCTGGGCATTCAAACCTGCTTAACTGGGAGAAAAAAGATTGGCAAGAGACCTGGGCTTTTTCCATACTCTTTCTGAATGAATTCCAAAAGGAGATTAAAGATTCGAGAATATCGATAACTGGAGACCAGCAAGATGAACTGCATTGAGACTTCTCATTTTAAAATATCAGCCAGAAATAAACCACCACTCCCTATAAAGCATGCCATGATTTTGTGGGATAAATTTTACTGGGTGATTTACTATGTTGCAAACAACAAAAGAGCCATATGGATTAGTGCTTATTGTAAAATTAGAAACCTGGAAGATACTTCCAGGGAAATTTCAGTCAGTTTAAAACTTTTTCTGTCCTTTTGTGCTTCAAAATGATCACTTTCTAATTAAAAAACTTTTTTTTTTTTAAACTATTTTGAGAAGAGGAAATGTTTTAAATCTCAAAGTGTGCAGTTTAAAAACCTTCTCCTTCTCCCCCAGTTTTCCTGTGAAGAATTATGAAAACACAACCTTCCACTTCATGTCTGCTCTGACCAATACAGGACACAGGGGTCATATACACAAATAAAACCAGAAAAACTGGGCAAAAAAGATCTTTCACAATAGCAAAAGGACTATTTTTCATTTTAAAATTTGGCCAGTCTTTGCGGCATTAGAGCCAATTTCAATTTTTCCATAACTGTTTGTAGTTTTTTAAAAGCCATTGTTCTTTATGTACGGAGCTGTGGAATACAACTTAGGTAACACTTAGCTACACCCTGGAGCAGAAGCTAGTACCTCTTTCAAGTTTCCTATGCGCCACTCCTGCCACAAGGGGTTAGCAGAGTTTGAGCTGTTCAGGTTTCTACTACTGGTAGCAAGTGTCCACAGACCTCTGCCACCCTCTTGCAGTCACTACTGAGCTCTTAGTTCTCCCATTCTGTTCAGTCCATGTTCTTAAGGGCTTCAAAGAAGCAGAAGACTAAACCCAGTGGTATTTTCAAAAGCATATAGTTCTGGTCAACTTCTTATCTAGCTGAAACGAACGCTGAGGCGTCTTCGACTTTTGCAGGAGCCCATTTACACCGAGGACAAGTGGTTCTGAAAGTATCAGTAGGTGTATTTTCCTGATGAAATGTTTTCCTTTTTTTCCTTCAAAATAGTACTATTTCTCAGTCAGGTGGAACTAACATGACTTCCCTTTGGAAACCAGTATTTGCTGGTTTACCACTGTTATTTGCCATGCCAGCGTGACTGTGAAAATGAAACTTGCCAGCCCAGTCAGAGCTACTTCTGCTGCAGTTTTGTACAGTGGATGAACGTGTACCTGAAGGGTAGCTGTTATTAGCCATTGCTTGGTGGCTGAGATTTTCCCGGATTAGGAGATGTACGCCTTCTCTCACATACAGCGATTTGAAAGGCAATGACAGATCATAAAATTGTGCCAAAGTTACCGACCCATTCAGTCCATTCCAGGGTGGCCTGACAGATTCCTTTTCTGCCTCCTACACGAGAGCGTATGCTGTCATTATTGACCACGCGAGTGATTTAATGTAATTGTCACCTTTAGCCGGTGTGATGTGTGTGAGACAGGCGAGGAGGGTGCAGGCTAAGCCTGTCTGTCACCCTCTGTTAGGGGACATGCCGCAGGAGCAGGAGGTGGGGGTGGCTGGTCACGCAGAGCTGTGGAAGGGGGCGCGGGGCCGGAGCAGCGATGCCGACAACTGCGGCGGACACACGGAGCTGCGGGGCAGCGGTGGCCCCAGAGGAGGCATGAGCTGAGCTACGGGCTGGCACCGTGGCAGGGAGCGGGAGACGAGGCATGAAAGCTAACGGGAAAGGTAGCTGCCTCACCCTGGGGGCTGGCGAGGAGGTTGTGCCTGCCGGTGGATTTAGCTCTGCTCCTAAGGAAAGCATGTCTCGGAGGTAAACGAACAAAATATAAACAGCGTGGGCAAAAGTTCTCTGAGATGCATGTAAAACGTGCCGTAAGAAATGTAGACTGGGGCACTAACTAGTAACCCGGCTGGGATTCTCGTTGGTGAGAACTCCTCAACATCCTGAGCTGCTCTGTAAACAGCAGAGGCAGGCTTTTCAGGAAACATTGAGACTGACTGGGAGATGTAGCGTAGATGCCTGCATTTCCATTGCACTACAGCATGGGCTGCAACTGCTCCGAGGAGTTAATTTCTGGAACAATAGTTAGACTGGAGAGGAATACAAAATAAACAAATTTAAATTATTTCGATTTTGGATCTCAGCTATGCAATTTTAGTTCTGTTGCTAGGTGGGAGTCATTCTCCTATTATGTTTTTTCTTTTCTCAGATCAGCTCAGGACCCATATGTTTACTTTATAGTGAAGCATTTTGAGTTTCCCTGAACCTTTAAAACTGAGATTTTAAAAATAATTTGACAACATCAAGTCACAGGGAAAAAGCGATCAGCTGGCCAAGTCAAGGATGGGGAGTGTTATGGTCCCTGTGCCCAACGGTGCAAAACTGGCCTTAAGTCTTCATCACTTGAACTTTGTGAACTCCTGATCCCAGGTGAGCAGCCCCGCGGTCCCCCTGCTGAGGGTCCTGCCACATCTGGCGAGATGCACCGTGGGGACACGTCCCCTGTCCCTCACCGGGTTGCAGAGGTCCAGGGTAGCAAACACATTGCAGGAAGTGCTGCCTGCCTTCCACCTTGTCCCCACGGGTGTCCCTCAGCCTCCAGATATTGGGCACTATCGCCTTATTCCATGCCTGGCCCCCCAGCAGGGAGCTGCGCACACACAGCCCCCCCCCTCCCCCCAGCTTCGCCTCTCGTCTGTATTTCGACCCCCCTTACAACCAGGAGGTAAAAAAGCAGAAGTTGTGGGGCTGATGCGCACGGGGCGGGGGTCTTGTGTGGGAAAGCTTCGCCCAGGCCAAAGAGGGGCCTCCAGCCTCGCGGGGAGAGACCCGCGGGGGCCGGAACAGCACCTAGCACAACGCGGGGCCCGTGGGCCGGCGGGACCGGCGGCGGGGAGCATCGCTGTCCCTGCCCCTGCCC
>NW_010972529.1:1134408-1215317 GCF_000737465.1 Haliaeetus leucocephalus
GCCGTGGCCGGGGCGAGCATCCCGGTAGCCGGCCGGGGCTGGCCGCGGGCGAGGAGGGTGTCACCCGGCCGGCCACCCACCCACCGCCGAAGCGCTCCGCGGCGGCGGGTGTAAAGTGCGCCGGAGCCCGGCCGAACACCGCTGTCCCCGCCGCGCCGGGGCGGCCGCAGGAATGGTTCGGTGACCTTAAAACGCGTGCCGAAAAGTGCTGAGCTTCCCTGGGTCGGACCGGAGAGCAAGCAGCCGTAGCATGCGAAGGGTGACCTTTTAGGATGGGGGATGTGTTTGCCCCCCTTCGACCTCGGCCGCGGCCCCTGGGCTGGGGGCAGCTCCCCCAGCGCTGTACGTACGTGTAGCCCCAGAAAACAGGAATTTATTTTTGAGCAGAAAACTCTGCACCATGGAAACGGGGCTCAGTTCACAGGAAGCCTCTCTCCCTACAGTGGGTTTCTTGTGTCAGTCAAGTGAGACGGTGAATACAAAGTATCAAAAGAGTTAGGGGTTAGGAACAACTGTGGAAAAGACGTAGGCAGAATCTGTCACACTTCTGTTTCTCTGCCTATCCCTCTTTTGCTTGACAAACACTGAACTTGAAGCAAAAAAAGAGAAGAGAAGCTGTTTATGCCACCCGGGGAGATGCATTCCTAAAGGCATGTTCCTGTATGGAGTAAAAGATTGATGCCTCTTGACCTGGCAAGCGTTAAGCCCGCTCCGCCTTCCTCACACGAGTGCTCCTTTAAACACCGAGTGGAAGGCTCCTCGTATGCCTAGAGAGCAAAGGACCCGATAACTGAAACATTTAAATAAATTAAGGGGTGCGGTCCTCAAAGTGCTGAGCAAAGGCGAGGGAGGGGGGAAGAAAAGCTGAAAGGCACTCGGCACCTTGCAGCTGAAAATCTATAATAAATTCACAACTGTCCATATTCAGTGTCTGCTCACTTTTTCCTCATGGGATGGGTGAAGTTTGCTGTTTCTCTGCTCACCACCGCCACAGTGTAGCTGTGCCCCGTTTGGAGCCCAGGGGAATGTCTGTGCACATGCACAGAGCACATGAAACACAGAGCTTTGTGCTCTTGCAGGTGGGTAAATTCAGGGCCAACGAAACTTGTGGAAGAAAGTAAACCACGTTCAAACAACTTAGCCACATGCTACAGCAGGATGCTTTGAAAATACACAAGCATCATCACTGCTACTAGGCAGCCTTAACTTGCTTAGCTCTAATGGGAACAGCCTCCAAAGGGAAAAAGGAGCATGCCAGAGTTTAAAGGGAAATATATTTCCTCAAAAGTAGTCTAAGTGCTTAGCTCTGTGCAGGATGAAACCTCGGCTTCATCCGAGGCATCATCCAGCTGGCATCAGCATTGCAGGGACCCAGGCAGAGATTTAGGGTACGCACTCCTCCCTCTGCCAACCTCCCCATTGCATAACTTGCTTTGCTGCTTCTGTTTGGTCTAGCGAGGAGGCTCCCAGGCAGTTGCCCACGTTGCTTTTCCCTAAAATTGCTCTGCGTGGTTTGTAGAATCTCTGCTGCAAGATCTGTGTGTCTCTCTGGTTTGGATTCACTCCATCAGTGCGTGCAGTGATGGTACCCTAATACTGATTCGACTCTGTTACTTCCACTACAATATAAACAATGATAAGCGTGACAAACTGCTCAGCTTTCAGTCGCAGCAACTAAATACACATCCAAAGAGATGCTGCCGGAGAATAAATGCTCCTTGTGTGTTACATGGTTGTGAATGCATAAAATATTAAATGTATTCTTATTGCTATAGTTATCCTGCCTATAAAGTAATGATGTTATAAAATATTAATCCTTCACATCCGTTAAGAGCAGCAAGTTTCTCTGTGGAATTTGTCACTCTTAGAGATGACAAACAGAAGTAATGGCAATAACTCCTCCAACACTCTTTGTCATAACATAATAAAATCATCCGGAAGCATTTCTGACAGTGAAGAAAATGCTACTAAGCCATCAGATTTTCTTCTGCAGGTTTTAGTTAATTAAGGAAAGGAAAGCACTGCTATACAATGGTGCAGCAGTGTGCACCTGAATTAATACACTAGTAGTTTAATTGCATTTTCCACTGTTAGGGAGCTTTTGGATTTATTTTTTATTTTTCTAGCTTATAATACAAATTAATGGATTCTCTTGTTGGTATTTAATTAGTTGAGAAAGGACATGCGAGCGATAGAAATTCTAGCTATTTCTCAGCATCTAGCTAATGACTACTTTTCTAGCCCTCTAAACAGGAAAATGAGAGATGGCAATATGACTGGTAAAACTAACTCATTAAGATAAAAATAATGGATTTTGAGATAAGATACAGTTTTCAGTTTCAGGTAATACAATACTTAAATTTTAGTGTCTTACTGAGTATTTCTTTCACGTTCATGTTAAAAAGCTTTTCCCTTGATATATGAACTAATAGAGCTGTCCAAGGAAATACCATCTTTATCTACACGTAACCCACTAGACTATATTATATAAAGGTATATTTAAAGTTCATGACCCTAATATTTTTGATTTAATACCAAGGAAGTTCTAGTTTTTACACTGAGTCAACCTAACCTCCTTATTTATCCTACTTGTACCACTTGTGTAAAATAAATGAACTCAAATAATAGAAGGAAGAATATAAGTTAAGGCAAGCAGGTGCTAAGTTGCAGAAACTGCTTCCAAAGCACTGAAAAACTCAGCAGCAACAAATTTATTCGTTAATACTGGATGCAGAGCTTTCTCATTTCTTACTGTATGTCCTTAAGGCCATTACAACTTCTGACTAGGTTATAAGAATATACTTCAGTGATATTACATGAAAATTTATAAATGGTAGTCATTCAAGCTACACTCCGGATTAGAATTAACCAATAGTTAAGAAACTATGCAAGTTATTAACATATCACTGGAGTTAATTAAAAAGAGAATGTGGCAGTTTTCAACAAGTACCTGTAGAAAGTTATACTTGGATGAATCTTGGAATTAATCTCTAAAATGAACAACTCCTGCAAATGAGCAAATGAGTAATTTTTAGGTTTCACGGAAATTGCTTTAGGTGATGAAATAGATACCCTTCAGTTCATACCAGAAGTAATTTTCAGTAATTTGTGTGTTTCTGTAGTTAAGTGGAATATTTAAGTACAGGGTCATACTCTGCAGTGATTTATTCCTTACTTAAGAAAAATTCCCAATGGTTTAGTGAATTGTGTTTTCAAATATGCAGGATTAGGCCCATAATATTTCTCTCCAATTGAGAAATACAGATTTAAAACAGACACACATATATCAACCTAACCGGCAAAATATTATTTTCTAATAAGTTGAAAATTTCAATATAGATTTCAAAATACATGTCTATATTTCCCCAAGCAGGGCTAGAGCTGTGAGGTTTTTTTCCTGCATGATATTACCATTCCCACTCTGTGAGAATGATAAAGACAAAAACCTAATTCATTTCGCTGCAAATTTGCTACTTTTTGTCAACTCTTTTTGAGATTTTTTTTTTGTGAAGGGAATGATATTAATACAATTCGATTTCATTAGTGTGGCATGGCGAAAAATGTGTTTCAAAAGTCTCTATCATGTTTGCGCATTAAAAAATGTTAATTTTCAAAAGTATTTCTTACTAGGTGTCTACAAGTTACTCTATTCCATAATATTGTAGGAAGTGGGTCTGCATTTTCTATCATTAGATGATGAAGCATTAACTACATTTTTTTCACCAGATCCTGAATGTTGTGGCTTATCATTTCACTGTAATACAATTTGCATAAATTTCCTCATTCTACGCTTAACAGAAAACTATTTCACTACAAATATTTCTAAAGGATTGCTACCAAAAGGCCCAAACATTAATTTTCATGCATCTCCCTCCTCATTGGGTTTGACAGCACTTTACAAGTGTGAGACTGCAACGTTTGGCTTGTATGCTTTACATGGTTAATCAAGTTAAAAATACCCTATAAAAGGCAGATGAAAAGTGTATTGCCAGCACCTTAGCAGGGCACTCCAGCAAGTCTATACTTGTGCAGTGAAAGATCAGTGGAGCTGAGTGGCCTCAATGCATATAGGGAGCTCAGGGAAAACACTTGACACTGTAATGACCTGCATGGTTTTACCCTAAATCATTAAAATCCAAATCTCATCAGTGATTTCTTTGTGTTCTGCCATTTAGGCTTGATGATGCAGAGGGGTGGATTACTTCAGGTTCCATACCATTTTATTTCCAGGCTTTTATACCGTGGAAGGCATTTGCTCTACTGGGTTGCTCCATTGGGGAATATTAAAAAGTCGTGAAGCTGGCTCTCAGCTGATGTAAATGGGTATCCTTTTACTGAACTCAAGGGAGCTATGCCGGTTTAAATTGCCTGAAGAGCTGCCTGGACACACTTAATGTATTGAGAATGATGAAACTGTTGTAATTCCCCTGACTGATCTATCTACTTACCACCCTTCCTAATGATGGGTAGGGTCCAACAAAATCAGGTCCTGTGCATCTTTAGCTCTTGTTTTACGCAAGTGCACTCTACAGAGCACTTCTGGAGCTTGCTCCCGAGGCTGAGCAATGGTGGTCATGGAGTGCATGAAGCTTGCCAGCGTTGCGGTGACACGCCGCGCTGTCAGCTCTTGGTGCCTCAGTAAGGGTGTTCGCCGAGTGGCTGTGCGGTGGCCAGGACATCCTTATTGCTGGGGCGGTGTAAAGTGCTGCTCAGGATTTGAAGAAACTATAGAGGAGACCTTCACTTTCCAGAAAATTGGTGGTTTGCATCTCTGTTGTCAGAATATACCTGCATCCTAAATATCTGCTTTAGCATGAAATAGATGAGCTGTAAAAGTGCATGATAGTCTTCAAATAGTCCATAATACTGTGGCTTGATGATTATGCAGCAGGCAGCCAGCCACTCAGGGCTGTATTAACAGAAACACTGAGCTTGACTTGCTTCTGTCCTGGACCACTTTCAGTAAAGGTTGGTGGCGAGCAACAAAGAAAGGGTCCTGAGACCAGAAAATGAACACTGAGGAAGCAAGGCTGGATTTGCCTAGCTTGGACCAGAGCTAGAATGGTTTAGATAGTACCAAGGGAGATTAAAATGTTTAAAAAATACATCGTGGAGATATGTTAGTCCTGCGTTTCACATCTTGAAAGATATGTAGTTAACTATGGCAAATTTCACATAGCTATCTTGGTAAAAAGTCAAGTGGGTTATAGGAAAATGAAATGGAAGACAAGCCGGGGTATCGATGTCTGTGCTGTAGTATTTTATTATTTTCTCTTAACTTATGCAAGGTGTATCCTAATGTGCCCCTGCGCAAAATAGGTCCATAGTGCTGCAGTGAGCTCCAGGTGGGCAGATAAATAGGACATTCTGCTGTGGTTCACCAAGGCTTCAAATGCATTTATGTAACACATGTGCATCAGTTCAGACAGTTAAGATTTTGGTAAAATACAGGATGAAATCTTCAAAACAATGAAATGGATGAAATTTTGCCAAAGGGTAAGAATTTCTTGTCAACTATTTTGTTTACGCAAAATAGTTGATACTTAACCTAGTACTTTTTCAATTAACAATTTATTGCAGAGTACAGTGATCACTGCAGGAGGAACAATCCTTATAACTAAAATAAAACTAAATTTCTCTGAATTTCATTTCTTGCTTAATAGTCTATTTGTAGTGTTCAGGTGTAATAATTTTTTAAAAATTCCTGTGACTTTCCCGTAACACCTAATTTTACTTAATCAGAGGGCATTTGCCTCAACATCAGTTCTTGCTGTAACTATAAGCTCCTCCATATGGCTCTGTCTTTGCTTAACATTTTCCATTCAGACCGCAAGTACAATCTCAATACTTTTTTTTCATTACAGTCTGTTTTGTATATCCTGGTCAGTAATAAAGCTTAAATCCTGCCCCCCTCCCCAATATTTTAAACAACTGCCTCTAATCCTCTTTTCTCAGAAAGGCTTGATTTGACCAACTAGACTATAGATTGTACTGCAGTAAAAAAAAAAAAAAAAAAATCCTATCCAAGAACTGATTAGTTTTACTCCACAGCTTTGGATCTGTAACCTGCCAGCCCAGTATGTCCTAGTTTTTGGTTGACTTTGGATTTTAGTTTGCAGTAATGAATTTATGATTTTGGGAAAGCTTTGCAGTGGGAATGTTACTACCCTTTCCTCTCTCTTTCTCTTTCTGCTGAAGGTGATCCAGTATTATCTAGAAAATGATTAGCTTTCAAATGATGAATTTGCTTTCACTGAGCAAAATAAAAATTCAAAATTAAAACTGTTTCATTATTCCAAATAGGCATCTTTTTCATTTCAGCTAGAGGGCTGATAGAGCTGCTAAAGTATCTTTTTTTTTTTTTTTTTGTTCCTCTGACAGTGCAGAAGGTTCCTTATATTATCTTTACATCTTCATCTGTACTGAGGCACTAAATTAGGGTGGCACAAACACTGGGCAATGTGAGTCAGTTATATGGCCCAGCAGTATGGACGAAGAGTTAGAAGTGGTCTCAAAGGCTCAGTTTTGAGCTTCTTTTCTTGGGTCCATCTGTCTCTTTACAATTACACCTTCTAGTTTTTTTTCCTTTGGGCTTTCATACTGCACTACCACAAGTTTAAAAGAGGAGCGTTACAAATTCTGTTAGCATTTAAATTGTTCCCACATTCTGCCATTGAATCTGCACATGCAAACTTGGTCTATTTCAAGGAAAATTGTATTTACAGCACATTGATTCTGGCTGGGGTTCAAGACCAGCCGTCCTTCCATATTGTGAAATGGCATGAAGGTCCTGGTGCAATGCTGAGTAGGTGGAAGTGACAGTCAGAGTACAGAATTACCTCCAGAAATATGAGTTTGTTTTGAGTGAGCAAGTGTACGAAACTCATTGTCCTACCTACATATGAAGGAGCAGCGAAACTTCCCACAGCTGTTATGTCCAAGTGACATTTCTGCTAGAAGCATTACCACAGATGCTGAGGCTTTGCTTTGGCTCTCAGATGGAGAAGGAACAGAGCCCTCCCTGAATTCAGTGGTACACCACTGAAACCTTAAAATCAGTGTGGTTTTGCATGCTCTTCTACAGAGAGAGAAAAAAAAACAACAAACCAAAACCAACAAAAACCCAACACTTTTTTTTTAAAGATCAAGCATGCTAAAATATAGTAAGAGCTAGTCACTACACTGTAAGTAATACAGGCTTTTCAGTTCTAAGTGTTTTGGACAGAATAAGCAGGAAAAAACACTAGTGTATGCTGTGGATCAAAGGGTTTGGAAAAAAATTGCTGTTTTAAAAGAATAACATAAGGTAGCTATAAGAAAAGAAGAAAAAATGTTTGAAGATACAAGTTTATTCTCCCCTTCCCCTGGGATGAGCGATGGAGCAGAGTCCTGCCAGGATGTTTGTATGGCGCTTGCTGCCACTCACTTCTGCTGAAGATCACCTCCTCTTCCCTTCTCTTCCCAGGGAGAGATGTGTCATTAATGTCCTCAGCATGCAAGCCAGATCCCCAAGTGAGTAATTAGGCTTGCCTAATCTGCCACTGCTGTTTCTGCAGTTAATGGCAGTCTGTATGTCAGCCCAACATATCCTAAGTATTACTTTAGTTGCTTACCTCTTTAATGCTAAGTGTCTTCTGCTGCCTGAGAGCTTTGGCCTTCATGGTCCATGAAAGCGCACACAGAAGCCAGTAGGTTTCTAACTCTCTGCTTTCCTGCAGTGAATAGCAAGAGCAACCCACGCATCTGGGCTTACAGCTATGTCTCTAAACAGGTAAATCAAAGGATCCTACTTCTCTTTACAAGCCTTGCCTCTATAGCTTTGCCTAGCTATAGTAACACTACTGTTGTATATTGTAATGCAGTAGAACAATTAAACAGTGAACAACTACTATGAATTGTGCTATCTTTAGGGGAAGCTGGATTATATAAATTGGTTTTAGCATAATTCTGCAAGACAGTACTGAGAAGAAAAGCTGTATGTACTTTTTTATTCTTGGATCATATCATTAGAAGGCAAATCCGTGGAAATCGGTGCTTTTAGGGTCTACCATGTGATGAAAGGTTGTATGGAACTCGTTTCCTTACTGCTTTGTCTCATGTAGTATGAACTCCGTCATATTTTAACAAGAATTGTAATGAATAATAACAACATTGAGATCTTCAGAAGCAGCAGAGCTCAGAGTACTTCACAAAGCACATACAATTAGTTTTATTTTTAGAACTGGGGAAGCCAAGGCCAGATAACTGAAGTGTTTTGCTGGCAAAGTTGTGGCAAAGCTGGGAGTGACTCCAGGTCTCTCAAGTGCCATCACCCTAGACCTCTGTCCACTGCATCACAACTTTGATATTTTCTTATAGTTTGTATATTAGGTGAAGATTTGCATAGATCCTTTGGAAATCAGTAGTATGAAGTGCTAAGTGTCGCTGCTACAGAGGCCCAAATGTGTTTAACTAAACAATTTATAAGTGGGTGTTTTATGGCCTGAACAGTTTGCACCCGCTTGGAGCTCAGCCCTGGATGTGCAGTGCAAAGCAGACAATGCTGAAGATTTTCCCTGACACTGGAGGATTCTCTGAAGAAGCAGAGCATGTGCCTTCCTCTCCCAATTTGGGTAGTGGCCAAGTATTAGGTGCTGTATCTGACCTTAGCCAGAAGCCCCTCAGAGGCCATCAACATCCATGGCCCTTGGAAGTGCTTTTTCACTGGTCAGATTTCTTCTGAGCATCTTTTCAGCATGGTTTACCATGTCCTCCAGCCTCCAGCTTCGCATCTGCTCGGCAGAATGGTGCTCTGCTGAAGATCATTGTGGTAAATCTTAGCAAGGGATGGACACATTTAGGGTACAGAAGAATTTCAAATTTTTTTGCCCATTTTGGCACTCCCATGGACTGTTCTGCTATGGCACACATGCCCTTTGTAATTATATATATTTTGAATACAGAAACATTTTATTATTTATGCCCTTTCTAGAAGGGTATTATGTACATTGGCAAGGGGGTTAAATGTTTTACTAGGCTGTAACTCCCAGGCAAATACAGTACCTCATGTGAATTGGCCTGACTCGTTCTCTTGCATCATGTTTGTTCTAGCATGTTTCCCTCTTCTCTCCTAAGAAATGGTCTAAGCAGTCGGAAAGAGGCTTTCAGAGCATTGAAGCCATGTGCAGTGATGTAGGCTGTGCTATCAAAACTGTTGAAGTCTTCATCAAATATTCAGGTGTCCTTATAAAATTCTACAGCCATGCTAGCTAGGAATTAACTCTGGCTTCAGGAAGTACACATCTCAGTGCTTACAATCCTTTGCTTTCACTCTCTCAGTTCTCATCCCTGATGAAGATATGGAGAAATGAAAATTAGATTCACTGAGATGTAAACATCCGAAGAAAAAAAAACAACCCAAAATACAACTTTTGCTTTCACAAAAATAACCTTTTCTCTGCTTACATTCAAGAAAAAACACAAGAGAAGCCAAAGCCATTTTAATCCTCCTTCCCGCTGTGCAAACAGCTTTCTCCTAAATGTCCTGGGGGCCCTGTGCCAACTCAGTCATTTCTATAAAGGTTATGAATAGGAAGCTCAGGCCTGATGGAATGTGAAAACTAGTTTACGTGAAATAGTTACTTCATTTTCGAGGAACTGCAAATTAATCTCGATTTCTCTGGAATGGTCCCAAGAGGTTAATCTCAAGACATCTGAGTCCATGTCAAGCTGAGAGGCTCCCTATCAGTAGTCATAGGAGAGGAGGCCAGGTTGCTGCGGCAACAGCGTGACATATGTAAAACTCTGTCTGATTATGGCAGTATCACAGAGAAAGCTGTTTAAAAGTTAGGTCAGGTTTTTTAGCTGTACTATACTTTTCCAGAGACTGTCAGTCACTGTCAGATTGGCCAATGAGTCGAAATGCATGATGAATAACTTCAGCAGTCTCATGTGGATAGTAAGTTAGCTGTCCATGTAAAATAATGTAGTAATAAGCTACTGAGAACTATTAAAGAAACTACTAGTAAGCCACTTAAGAATTCTTCCCTGCAATTTGGAGACAAATAAAATTACAATTTCTGATCAAAATAGTTTCATGTTTTGTTTTTGAATGCTTTTATTTATCTTAGGATTCAGAAAGAGCATAGGAAATGACTTAAAAATCAAACAGATTTTCTTTGATAGTCTGTTGGACTGGGAGATGAATGAGTAAATATCTTGTACAGGGTGCAAGAAAGACATGGAGTCACTCCTGTACTATTTTCCTTTCTGATTGTTCAAATGCATTTTGTATGATAAACTGTGCTCAGGCTAAACAAAATAGCTTTGTTAATAGAATGCTATAACCCCAATTTTTTTTGTCCATACTTAAAAATATTAAATGCAAAAGACTATAGTAAAAGAATGCAGTAAATGAGGCAGAAATCCTGAAGAATAATGTATGTAGTTATGTAACAAAAGATGGGATTTTGAAGTTGCTCGGTCAACATTAGTTTGATATTTCCATCTTCTGGTGTTTCACTTTTTAATCTTACATGTTTGTATAAAAAGCTTTTGGTATAATTCTCTATCACCGTGTAAAAACTAATCAGAAACCCCGGGAATGTTCCCCTCAGGCCCTTATGGGCACAGCAAGGATTGCTAGCGCAATGCAGGATGCAGACCTGTGCCACCCATCACCAGTAGATGTGGCTGTTCTCCCTATGGACCTGGCCCTAGAGAAGGACGAGACACACTTCTGCTGGTGTTTTTCCAGAGGTGTTTGGTGACGGGAAGCTGGCTGACAGCACAGCAAAGGGGCAGTGCAGGCTCCTGGCTCATACTGCTGCAGGCACCAAACCAGGCAAGGGACAGCCTTGTTTCTGCAGCTCTGGGCAACATGTGCAGCGTACAAACGGGTATGGTAGGTACTTACCTGGCCATCGGTAAAAAGCTGTCACTGACTGCATTCACAGCACCAGGCCATCGAATTTTAAGTCCCTGCATGAAGATATTCTGGGTGAAAACATTCTTGGTGAAAAGATTATCAGAATGTTTGTAGTTTGGGAAAAAAAATGCGTTGGTTATTCTCAGGAAAAGCTAAAACCTCCTGTATTCAGTCTGAGACAGCTACAGGGTAGGGGAAACGTTGCTTTAGATGGCTGATATTTGACAGAGTTATAAGCAGCTAAAGACAATGTTGCGTAGTGGACAATGTCTAGAGTTCTTTCTTATTAACAGCTGCTGCAAGGTCTTACTGACACCGCTTACAAAAGGTGAGGTGGAGCTCCCCTGTGGGAAAGCTCTTTTGCCTTTGCCGGCGTGAAGCACTTTTAGCGCCTAAGTCATCAGCCAGCGTGAGCCTTGCCAGCCTTGTAGGTCTGATCTGGGGGGTCCAAGTTTCAGGTCCGTTGTCTGGTGAAGGATGACGGAAACTCGAGTTACAGTGACAGGGTGGTGGCAGTGCTGACAGCGCTGACAGCGGGGCAGTCTGGCTTGTCTGAAACACGCCCGCTAGGACAAGCCAACACGGGCTGTTCTTCTCCTTACATGTTGCGCAGTGAAGTACTACAGTCTTTACAGTCATGTGCTGTTTCCTTCACTGGAGCTCTGTCTGCTTAAATAAACCCATTAAAGATGGGCATTTGTTCTTCCTTGAACGAGTTTCCATTTGTTTGTCTGCTAATGGCCAAGTAGTGCAGAAAGAAGTACAAGGTTTCCTGCTTCTCCATTCAGAAGCAGTTTGGTGAAGGTCCCCGTGAGGACGCACAGCACTCTTGTCCGTAACACGCGTTCCCTAAGCCCCGTGCAGGGGTCTGGGCAGAGAGGGGGCTTGCTGCAGAGAAAGGCTTAGTATCCAGTGCATATAAGCCAGCATGGGGGTGGCGCTTTGAAAAGAGACGGCTCAGCTTGTGACTCTGCTGAAATTCACTGGGGGTGACTTACCAGCCTGTGATCTGCCGTGAAGCCGTCGCGGTGGTGGTGTCGGGATGACCTCGGCGCTCACCCACAGCTCGCTGCTGCGCTCAAAGCCCCACGGAGCCAAGCGGATGCCATCGAACGCAAAGTTCAACGTGCACGTGACTAAAGATTTTGCCCACAAAGCCAAAGGAGTCCGTGGCTATAAGGAAGCCGAATGTCGATGCAGCTCAATGCATTGAGTGGATTGCTTCTCTGTGCAGGAACCTTTAAGCTCCCCAGCCTTGCCCCCTCTGTTTCTGCTTCCCCTCTCTCTGAGCGTGGAGATCCTCAGCTCATCCGGCCACGTGCTCTGGCGTACAATTCAATTCTGCCACTTTCAGAATTTCGATGTAGAAATGATGTCTTTCTTCTTGCTATCTCTGATCCAACAACTTGTACACAAAAAGCTTTTTATTCTTCCGAAGCTGCTTCCTTTCAACTATGCCAAACCACCCCAGAAACTTATCAGTGGGGCACCGCAGCTGAAGTCTAATATGAGCTGATGCTTTTTGAACTGTAACTATCTTGAAAATTTTCATTTCACGTCCAAATTGTTTACTTATCTGCTAGAAACATACGTTAAGAGAAGTTAAGGCTCTGTTGCCCAAGGTGCATTTTAATACAGGGGAAGAACTGCTTCAGATATTTCACATTACATCTTCTAGCTTTATCTGGTGCTGTAAATTATAAAGCTGCTCCATTGAACTGAATGAAGATTAAATTTTTGAACACTGTTTTCTGAAGAATGCAGATTTTTCTCTTTGAAATGAAGAATCTGTCCTGCATCAGTGTGGTTCCCTGCATACTTTGCTGCCCAAGCCTCTCTTTTTTCTATTAGGGTGCCAGGCTGTTCGCTGGGGACCACATCCTGTCGTTGATCCACGTACTGACATTAAAAAGCATCTGCAGATGGGGTGAGTGTGGGATGTGCCCTGAACAGCAAGTGGTCTGGGAAACTGTAATCCTTGTGCTGTCATCTTGAAATCAGAGCTGTCGTGAAGGAAAACTAGTAAGAAACATTTATCTCCTCATCTGCGTAGACCTTCTCCTGTAGATGCCCGATGTATGTATGATACACGGATGTGTTTTAAAAAAACAGTTGCTTGCAGTATCCAAGTGAAATACTTATGCACTGCTGTTTTACTCAGATGCATGCTTCTGTCAGGCTGAATTCCTGGCTTCCAGCCCTCTTCTCTTAGCTCTCCCAATGTGGGGAGATGTCATCCGTGTTTGTTTCCTTCTGTGCCTGACACAGGCCCCTGGGAGGAAGCTGAGTGGGTGCCTCCTTTAAAGCAACATAGTACCAATAGGATTGAGCGTTGCAAACAGTTCTGTTGCCTCTGTATAAAAGGATGAATTTAGTCCCGTTTCCTCTTATGAATTGTCTCCCACATATGCACACATGCACACAAAAGCCAGACACTACAGCTGCCCCAAACGCTGCTTGCTCAAAATTGCAACACGACTATCTGGTGCAGATGCTTCACAGGGCCGGAGGATAACCAACGTGGGAAGAGCACCAGCGCGGAGGTTCCCCACGGCCTCTTCTCTGTGTGGTCCTCATCACATTCATGGGGGGAGCAAAGGGGGAGACACGGTAGCATGGCACCTCATCTCCTCCCCCGTGGCAGCTCCCCTCCCCTTCCTTCAGGAGCAGTGCATGGAGGAGCAACAGCATCTCCTTTGCGCTGAAGAGAAAGCAGTGCTGGCAAGCATGCCTGGCACTGCTGCAGGCAGCATTTTTCTGGGTGAGTGGGTCGAGGCTACATCCACCCTGTCAGGTTCTCCATCAGCAGAGACACTTGGGGCGTGCAGCATACGTCTCCGCCTTTTCAGGAGCGCTGGGGTTAGCACAAAATCAGAGGAAGGGAAAGAAAATGTTTTCTACTAATTAGATGGCTATATACTTTATGCCCTCTGGTTCTTTGCTTTAAATGGGAATGTTTCTGTGTGTAAGCAGATTACTTCTGTGTTAATCAGGGTGTTTCATAGCCTATTTTATGTAGGCAAAAGTTAGTCCAGTTTTCCATAGTGTATTGAAATACTTTACACAGCAAGATAATGAGAAAGGGTGATGAGGGAAAAGATAATTGTTCTTTATAAATCCAGAAAATTAATATGACAACTACTGTTTTAAGGTGACTTGTGTACTGATTTATTTCCACAAGTCCATAAGCAAAAGGATGATGAGATCCCACCTTTTCTTCCTGCTCATAAAGGTAATTTCAGGAAGCCGTTATATGAACCTTTGTTCTGCTAGATTGTTGTTATGCATTGTCGGTGACAGGTGAATCTTGTTTCTGGGCAGCTGTACTTGTCCTTAGCATTTTCCCTCTTTTCTGAAACTTCATCAGTCAGTCTTGATCTGTTTTCTGGGTTACGTATTGCTTTACAAGTATCATGTGCAAGAAGAGAAAAACTTCAGAAATAATGCTTATGACTTACTGAAACTGCTCCCAGAAACAAACACGAGACGCTGCCCGGCAGTGAGGAGTGAGGGAAAAAGCGTGAGAAACAGCCTTGTGAGCACCGAGGGAGAGCAGGAGGAGGGGAGGACGTGCTCTGGGTGGCTGGGCAGGGATCCCCTGCAGCCCCTGGAGAGACCACGCTGGAGCAGGTACCCACACTGCAGCTGTGGAGGCCCCCAGGCTCGAGCAGGTGGATATGCCCTGAAGGAACTGTGGCCCATGGACAGCCTACGCTAGAGCAGGTTTATCCTGGAAGAGTGCAGCATGGAGAGGACCCATGCTGAAGCAGGGCAAAAATGTGAGGAGGAAGGAGCGGCAGAGAGGAGCTGCTATGGAATGACCTCAGCCCCCCACTCCCCATCACCTCCGTACCGCTCAGGAGGGAGGAGGTAGAGGAGTTGGGACTGAAAGAGCGAAGTTGAGCCTGGGGTAAGGGGGAAAGGTGGCACTTTAATTTGTTTCTCACTATCCAAATCTATTTTCATTGGCAAGAAATTAATTTTCCCCAAGTTGAGTCTCTTTTGCCCATGACAGTAATTGTTAAGCAATCTCCCTGCCTTTACCTTGACCCATGAGCTTTTTCATCTTAATTTTCTCCCGCTCTCCTGTTGAGGAGGGGGAGTGAGAGGGCGTCTGGATGGACATCTGGCAGCCAGCCAAGGTCAACCCACCACAGCTAGAATGTGGAAAAATTGAGAAGTATTATTTACCTGGCATTTATATTGGAATTGCTCTTTTTTAGCAACTTCTAGTAAGAATAGTGTGAGGCTATGTCCTCGTGTCAGCTGGGATAGAGTTAATTTTCTTTCTAGCAGCTGGTATAGTGCTATGTTTTAGGCTCAGTATGAGAAGAATGTTGATAACACACTGATGTTTTCAGTTGTTGCTAAGTAGTGTTTAGACTAAGAAGTCAAGGATTTTTCAGCTTCTCATGCCCAGCCAGCGAGAAGGCTGGAGGGGCACAAGAAGCTGGGAGGGGACACGGCCAGGACAGCTGACCCAAACTGGCCAAAGGGGTATTCCATACCGTGTGACATCATGCCCAGTATAGAAACTGGGGGCAGTTGGCCTGGGGGTTGGATCACTGCTCAGGAACTAACTGGGCATCTGTTGGTAACTAGTTGCATTGTGCATCACTTGCTTTGTATATGCCAATTCTTTTATTATTATTATTATTATTATTATTATTGTCATTTTTATTATTATTATTATTATTATTTTCTTCCTTTTTGTCCTATTAAACTGTCTTTATCTCAACCCATAACTTTCACTTTTTTTCCCTCTGCTTCTCTCCCCCATCCCACTGCGTGGGGGGGTGGGAGTAATTGAGAGCTGCGTGATGCTTAGCTGGGGTTAAACCACAACAAGCTACTTCTCTCCAATGGCTTTTAACTGCTGTTGTAAGGGCTGGAGTTTCTCAGGTGGGAGACTGAGCTGCTCAGTGATACCAGCTGACTGTGCATTTGCACAGTAAGAAACAGAATTTTAAAATAATTTAAATAACTAAGGTAGTTTAGAAGATGCATAGCAAACTTTGCTGGGGAGCTTTAATTCATGCTAGAATTCCTGGCTTTTATATTTACAACTCAGCTATTTGCCATACCAAGAGCATATTTTATTACAATTCTTAGAATGATGCAATGATTAATGGTATTTTATAATGAAGTAATATGGATGTAAATTTATATTAGTAAACTGTCTTCATTGATTACTTGACCCAGAATTCCAAATGCACAGGAAAAACCTGAACGAAATGTAGTTATTGCTCATGCCAAATTGTCAGTTTTTGTATCTTGTTATCAATGCTGCATTAATCCATATTGGAGAATTAACAAGAATCAAAGAAGCATTTTAAAAGAAATATTCAACATATTTAGTTCCACATTTTATAATTTTAATACACACAACTCTGTTCCTTCAGTACTCCTCTAAATTAAAAGAGAGACAGGTGGGATACAAAGAGGTGATGGTCAGCCATACTTCTGATTTAACCCCTTGAAAGTATGGC
This sequence comes from Haliaeetus leucocephalus, assembly GCF_000737465.1. Classification (NCBI taxonomy): domain Eukaryota; kingdom Metazoa; phylum Chordata; class Aves; order Accipitriformes; family Accipitridae; genus Haliaeetus; species Haliaeetus leucocephalus. The sequence goes on from NW_010972529.1 coordinate 1,150,804, forward strand.
TTGTAATTAAAGCATTGATTCCTATTAAGTAAAGTAGTGCTGGCAATCTCCTTCAGCATACATCATATTTAAAATCACTTCCTACTTATGGCAGGTCTGAAAGATGTGGGCACAAAGATTCAAAACTTGGTCCTTCTTCCATAGTAGTCAATTTGTTATTGTTTTATATTTGCAGAACAATATTTGCCTGTTCATTGGCAACAGGTAAAGTCCAGTGACTGCACATACAGCTTCTCCAGGAAGTTTGACTGACGTGAGTTTGAAACTGCCTGTCTTTAGCAGATTTAACTGCAAAACTTCTTTGAAAACCAAGCCCTCGCTCTTATCTGTGAGTTCTTACAGAAAATCTGTGAGAAAATGGGGTACAAAATCATCTCTTCTGATTCTCTGTCCTTTGTTTTAAGTGACAGACCACTTTTTCTCAGGGAAAAAAAAAAAAAAAAAAAAAAAAAAGACCTAAAGGCTACTTCAGCTCTGCCTCTCCCAGAGTCAATGGAGCTATAGCAGTTTATAGTGATGAGGTTCTGGCAAGTGTATTATTCTGACAGAAGAAAACAGTTGGGCAATTTACTGGAGCTCATCCAAACTGCAAATGAAGGTTCTGGATTCCATTAGTTTGGGGAAATCAATGGTAAAAGGCCTCCTCCTATTTCCTTTTTCTCCAGCTGCTGATTTAGCAAGGTCTCCCACTTTTGTGAAGCTTTCCTTCTCTGCCCTGCTTGTTCTCACCAAAGCAGAGGCATGGAAAGAATGCCAAAATTCACTAGTTTATAGTAAGAACAGATGCTATCAGGTGTAAGTTATTCCAGTTACTGATGGTGGTGTAAACAGGCTTGAACAGGAGAGCTGGAATGTCTTCTAGCCACACCTTCTAGAAACAGCATTATTATTTACATACAATCACGCGGTTGGAGCTAGCACAGTAAACACTAAAAGCACAAACCTCTATTTATATAGAAGAACGTCTTGTTAGGAAAGAATCTTCCCTTGCTTTGTGCAGCTTAGCACGGAGCTTCTCATTCGGTACACGAATATATCAAATAAGGTCAAGTATGATACAATTTTGGTGTCAAGCTGAATTCATGGTAGAGCTAATATTGTTACGGTCCTGTTGTGACTGACATAAACCTGTCACATTTTCAATAGGGTGATTCATGAAAGATACAGAGGAATCGATGGCGATAAAAATAGGTAATGCAATAACAGCATCCATCTCATCATAATTTTGTTTGTATTATACTGAGTAACCTGATTAAAAGGGTCATATTTAAATGTAATCTGGCAAAACAGCTTATAAAAATGAGAGTGAGAGAGAAGGAACCCAAACTGGCGAGCTTTGCAGGTAAGCCAGGGATTAATGCATCAGTCTCCACAGGGGACACGGCCCCCGTTGCCGGCAGCAAGCTGCCTGTATGAAGGGGGGCAGCAGGCAGCTCCCACCATTTGTAAAACCTGCTCTCAACTGGAGAACTGCAGGCAGCCCGGCACATTTCTACTTGATGGGAGCCAAAGTGAAATAAAAAGGCCCTGAATGGTATGCTACAAAGTAAAAAAATCTCCTTTGTATTCACACCTAGGATGGTGCAGGGGTCTCTGTGTCCCCATGGCCTGTGATTCTGCCTGAATATTCTGAGGTCATTCAATCACTCCTATAGCTAGTAGGAATGGTGCTTTCTGTATTTTAGGATGGATTAGCTTCTGCCATTCTTCATGACATACTGGATGGATTCAGGAGTGTGTTACTCAAAGAAAGGAAAGACAGCTGTGAACATATAAAACCCAGCACTATGACTTATGTACAATTTATTAATTTTATTTTTCCCCCCACATTATCGATCTCTAAGTACACAGGAATACTTTGTGTGAGGTCTGATATAAATCTGAAGTGCTCCCTGACCTCCAAAGAGCCACATGAACTTACATCATCCAAGGATCAGGATCTGTTCAGTTTGTTTGTACTGTATCCTAAAAAATAAAACATTACTGCTAGATCCCTTTTGCTGGATAATAATGCTGCATTTATTCTGAGACATACTAATGCTTATATTGCAAGTAAAGAAAAGAAAGAAGGAAGGCAAGAAAGAAAGAAGGGTCCAAGAAACAAACTATTTGCTGAAGAGCTGACCTAATGAAGCCCAGACTTGTCTTCTGCTTCTCCCCATCCTACAGTTACTGTAACCACAGCTGTCTGTCTTGTTCTTTCTTGACCTCCTCCCCACAGCAGCACCTGTGGTTTTCCTCTTTCTCCAAAGTCCTGTTGCCTATCCTCAAATGACAAGCGGCAAGAGGCAATAGTGTTGTTTGCAAGAGACACACAGCCAGCAGACCAAACCTGCAGGTAACTTGAGCTTTTCCTTCAACGAGGCCATTTACTACATTCCTCAAACTGGTTTTCACAAAATTTGTAGGAGTTGCATGACTTTGAGACCTCTACCATTTGCCAAACTTGGCTAAAGGTGGCCAGTGGTTAAATTATTGGTGCTAACAGGACTGAGTTGATCAGATAGCATGATTTTGCAAACCTTGTTTCCTTAGAAAATCTGGCTGAAAGCGGGACTTAAAGTTTTTGGCTAAAGAAATCAGATGTGTCTGTTACCCACAAACTAGATTATATCTGGGATAGCCAAAATACAGGTTCTCCCATTCCCCCATTCTACACTCTGTGAAGATGTATAATCAAAATCAAAGTGTCACTTCTTTTGCCATGAAGCTTGTGCTTTTGTGAAAGGTTAGATCTGGGGAGATCTGTGTTCCTTGTGGGGCAAGAGCGAATTAAGAGGGGATGCTACTTTCATTTAAGCCATACAGCATTATGCCAACAATATCGCTCCTTCCCCTCCAGCCTGAGAGACAGTGCAATCAGGACGTAGACAGACTTCAAAGGGAAAAGCTTTGATAGCAATTTCTGGAATATCAGGCCCATCAGTGTAGCTCAGCTTTCTCTTCATTACAGGGAAACATGTTTGAAGAAATCAAGGAGCATAGGAAGTTCAGAAGTACACTGATGTTTGTTATTCAAAATGTGTGATCTACATCCTTCACGCATCTCAAAATTTACACTGCTCTGTTATGTTGTGGATGATAAGTAAAGCACAAAATTAAAGAGAGAATTTTTCATCTTACTGTAAAAGCCCTTTACAACACAGAATATTCATCATAGACATCTATGTTTGAATTAGAAGGAAGAAAAAAAACCCTTGCAAAGACAGCAGAGAGCCATTGAGGGAGATGATGTCCGCTGCTACTTAAAGTAGTGGAAGAGGAGCTGGGAGTTGAGTGTCGTTTTCTCAGTGACTCAGACTGCTGCAATATCAGGAAAGGACATGGAGATATTAGGAAAGCAGATGATACATTTGTACAGTGATACCTGCATTTGGTGACACAGCGTATATATATGGACCACATATGGTAACAGGAATGTCAGTCCTTCTGAAGCAGTACTGTACTGTTTGGCTATCGTCTTTTGCTGACATATTAAGGTAGGTTATGGTCCTCCAAATTCCTGCCTGTCACCATTTTTCAATCTGTGCTCCTTTCCCCTGCCCTCATAGCCGTAAAAATTGGAGCTGGAGGCTGCTGCTGAAGCCTGCAGGCTTGCCTTATAAAGGTGATCATTTTTATGAGATTCAGTGATTGGAGTTCTGCTACAATAGCTCTTTACTGCAGTCTTGCTATCTCCTGTCATCATAAGCTCAAGCACCGGTACACAAAGAAGATAAAGAAAAGGAAATGGAATGAAAAAATCTTAGATAAGAGCGAATTGGCAGGTTGATGATAATCTTAAGTACGTGGAACTGTGTTTATGCATGTTTTCTAGTTAAACTCAAGTGCTTTTCAGCATGCAACATGCTTAAGAGATTACGGAGTGCAGGATTTATTGCAACAACTGTCGTGAAATTCTCCAATACACTTCTCTCATCCTGGCATATTGCGTTGTGCCCCAAACTTGAAAGAACACTGCGGTGTGAACTCAGACATCTCACAAGTCACATGAATGTGCTTTTAAAACTACCAAGACAGTGTAAGAATGTATTTGCAGCTAATGAGGAATAAAGGATTTATTCATTTTCCTTTCAGTGGGATGCCTTTGTATTAAGATTCAAAGATGTTCAGTATTTCTGCCAGGATAAGAAAAATAAATGACCAAATTGTAAGAAAAGCAGCAAGTTTCCTGGCTTTGTAAGTCTTAAAAATTCAAATAACTGGCAGTGACAAACCAATGACAACTCTGCTGCTGACAGTCTGTTACTTTTACAGTCACCTTCCAGAGCTTTATTGCTTATCATCAGATAGAACAGTTGGCCCCAATGGAAAAGACAGGTTGCTACAGATGACAGGATCTTTACAATGGGCAATCATGATGGCATTAGTGTTTATCCACTGCAGTAAGTGTATAAATCACAGCAAATGGGCTTCCCCTTGGAGTCGGAATCTGTTGTGTTATTTTTGCCCAGCCACAAATATTTATCCACCAAATGGTGATATTGCCAGACACACTTTATGCCTAGTCCAGTGAGCAGTTAGAGATTACTGTCCATAGATCACAAACCTGATATTAGAATGCCACTTGGAGACACAGATGTTAAATTAAAGGTAGATTGTGTACTTACTGGAGAGTTTTCCCTACTCTCTGTGAGCTAGAGGTGTTTTGTAATTTGTCAGTGTAAATGAATACAAGGTTTAAATGGGTGCTCTTCCCTTTGTGAGGTCTTTGGTGGGAGAGTGAGATAACATATTATGGACACGGGTCTGCATACTGTCCCCAGTTCACATATGAAACTCACTGTTTCACACCAGAAAATGTTACATAAATCAGAGGAATTAAATATAAGCATCCTCTGGAGCTTTTTCATTGCAGTTTTCAATGTCAGACAGTGTCCAGTGTTAGAGATCTGAAAGGAAGAAATTAGAAAGCCTGTAATGGAGTATTATGGAAAGATATCCCTCAAGAAAGATCTTTCTCAGCTTCCTACCCTCTGGTGTTTTGCCTATTACTAACATGCATGAATTCTGCATTTCATCTTATCTGATGCAATCGTAGCTGTTTTCATTGTCCCTGTAAGTGTCTCATCTTTTCTTGAATCCCACTGAACTCTCAGTTCTCAGTATCATCTTGTAGCAACATGTTCCCCAGGTTAATTATTCTTTGTATCAAACTGCATTTTCTTTTATCCGTTTCAAATTTGCTGCTTTCCTATTTCACTGAGTATCTGAATGTATCCATACAAATGAAAAGGATAAACTGGAGAGGATAATCTTCTGCATGTATCCCTCTTGCTATTTTCTGTATCTGCATCACATTTTCTCTGCTCGGTTCCATCTGTTGGCTGCTCCATCCCCAAAGGCAGAGCCTGAGCTGTGAGCTAGCCTTCATTCCCCCTAGTATTAACAGTCAAATCCAAATTTTAGTTATGGTTAAACAAGGTGCTGTTTTATTGAGAGGAAAGGAAAGAAACAGCTAAGAGAATGGAGGGCAATTACTTTTCCCTCTGGAGATATCCTAATGGGAAATTTTGGTTCTGAGAGGAAAATTCCAAAGTCAAACAACAGTATCAGAAATTCACAGCTTGGAGCATGCATCTGTGCTTTCGCTTCCACTCTCTCTCTTCCCTTTGTCAGAAAAGGATGCCCTGAGAGAAGCAGCATCTTCTGATCTCCCAAAAAAACCATCCCATTTCCCTAACTGCCCTGCAGAGGTGAGCTCTCTCCTGTAAAACCCTGCTGTGGCATTGTCGTTTTTTTGACATGGCACTCTGAGGTCACCAAAACGTGCTTTTTATAGCACTCCTCCTTCTGCCTGTGGAGGAAACTTTCTTGTACAGAACAAAGCTTAACTTCTTTCATATAGAAAGCCTATGTTGTTAGCCTCCAGAGATACAGCTACAGATAGGTATTGACTCCTGTGTAGGCACTGATGTAAAGGAAGTGGTAATTTTCCATATGTAAATTATAACATTAGGTATCACATCAGGCCTTCCATCCAACATAAAGTTAACTTTTCTGAAAGTGGGTTGTCCCACCTGCTGGACAAGATTTCCTTTGAAAACAACCTCCCACCTTTTATTCAACACCCTATTTTCTGGAGCTATCTCAGTTGTCCTGTTCTGTAGGGTTTTGGTCACTTTATGAGAAAAAAAAAGTTAGAATCTTGCTAGCTGTATTTGTCTACACATAATGCTCTAATACATATTTTATGCAACAGCAAGATAAGCACCCATATAAAAAAGACCCAGGGGCATGCTCCCTGATCTCATCTGGAAAGGCTAGGATGCTTCCCTGGGGCCAAGTTCAGATCTGGAAGTAAAACATGCAGTGATCTAAATGGTCCTGTGGGGTTTTAATAGAGACATGCCTTACCACACAAAGAATAAGAATGCCAGTTTTCTTTAAGTTGAGCAATTGTGTGTGTGTACGAGTCAAAGGCAGGCACGAGCAATCACAAAGGTCTGAGTCCATTGTCTTATTCAAAAAGATGAAAGCTATCTATGAAATCGAGAGAGCAAAGGGTGTCCTCTTGGCGTCTTATGCTTGTCATCTGATTTTAGTACTATAAAAACCAGGAGTCTAGCTATTTGTGTCCACATTACTGTCACCCTCTTCTGTTCCCATTTGTGCTATGTATCTCATCCCTATGAAATGGGCTCCTACTTGCAGCAGCAACTGTTTTCAGCTTTTTCTTTAAAACAGGTGTTATTCTTTGTTTTATTATAAACCAGGGAGCTACTCTGGTAGGCATGCTGTAACCAAATGTTGTGGTTTAATCCCAGCCAGCAACTAAGCACCACGCAGCCGCTCACTGATTTCCCCCCCACCCAGTGGGATGGGGGAGAGAATCAGAAGGAAAAAGGTAAAACTTGTGGGTTGAGATAAGAACAGTTTAGGAAAACAGAAAGGAAGAAACTAATAATGATTATAATAACAATAATAAAATGACAATAATAATAAAAAAAGGATTGGAATATGCAAAACAAGTGATGCACAATGCAATTGCTCACCACTTGCCAACCGATGCCCAGTTAGTTCCCGAGCAGCGATCCCCCCAGGCCAATTCCCTCCAGTTTATATACTGGGCATGACATCACATGGTATGGAATATCCCTTTGGCCAATTTGGGTCAGCTGTCCTGGCTGTGTCCCCTCCCAACTTCTTGTGCCCCTCCAGCCTTCTCGCTGGCTGGGCATGAGAAGCTGAAAAATCCTTGACTTCTTAGTCTAAACACTACTTAGCAACAACTGAAAACATCAGTGTGTTATCAACATTCTTCTCATACTGCATCCAAGACATAACACTATACCAGCTACTAGGAAAAAAATTAGCTCTATCCCAGCCAAAACAAGGACACCAAATACTTGTATTTTCAGTGTGGGATTTACAAAAGTGCTGTAATCCGTCTTGCTTGCACCAAATGTTCTTGATGGTAAAACTTCACACTTCATTGGAGTAGGGTTAGGCCAATGTCAAGCACTTCTAGACATTGCTGTCTGCTAGTTTTCTGTCCTCACTACATCGATAGATGCAAAACAAGACTGTACTCGTAAAGTGAGTTTTTCCAGGTATGTGTTACTGCAAAGGAATAAAGATATTTATAATGATCCATATCCAACTATAATGATGCATATCCAGCTAGGTGCTTGGAAACATGCCAGAAGTTTTTTGTGGTTGTTCAGCCCTAACGGTGTATACAGCAATAGTAATACATACTAATCCCATTGCTTTTACTTCCCATGCAGGAATTCTGGCAACTGTAGAATTGCTGAGAATCCATTTTTGATAAAAATGGAAGAGCAATTCTTTAAATACATGAATCTACCGAAAGACATGTCAGGAAGAGCTACTCGGATTTGTTTTGTTTTTTGGTTTTTGTGGTTTTTTTTTTTTTTGCGAGAGGTGGGGTGGTGGGGGGTTAATAACAGGAAGGAACAACTTACACTGAAGTACTCCTGAGATCATGACAATAGATTACATGCCTACTCCCAAAGAAGAACCACCCCTGCAGCGGTGGAGTGTCTTTTTAAAAGGCACTTAACAGCCCCAAGGACCCTGCCAGTACTCCTTCTTTCTTTTCTTAAAAAGAAAAGGAAAAAGAAAACAACTAGTCATAGTTAGGCACCAGGAGCTGAGTAAGTGGTATTTCCTTTTTTTCCCCAGGGTAAGAGTTACACATTTCACCAGGTAGCAACCCTGAGGAATACAAACATACTGGATAAATTCACTGTTGTCTGTCATAGAACCATAGAATCATAGAACCATTTAGGTTGAAAAAGACCTTTAAGATCATCGAGTCCAACCGTAAACCTAACACTGCCAAGTCCACCACTAAACCATGTGTAATTGCTTGAGTAAAATCACCTTCACTTTTCCTGCTTTTTACTTTCCAGAAAATCTAGTTTTTCTGAACTCTGAGAAATATGAAGTATACAATATTTACCCGTGTAAGTCCCCAGAGGTTTGTAAGGACATACTTGCTTGTATGTGTGCAGGCAGACACAGCCAGCTTCGTCCAAAGTATCAGTGAATCATTGCAGAACCCAGCCCGGGCTAGCATGCTGTGTCAATAGAGCACTAGTGTGGCTCCATGGTTCCGACTCCAGTTCCTGCTTTTATTCACCCACCTTGGGATACTGATAGAGATGCTTAATATCTGTGTAGGCATGCTCTAAAAGGATGTCTACTGTGCAAGGTGCTATACAAACACATTTCCCAAAGAAGCAAATGTGAAATGTAATTCGAAATAGGAGTGAAATCCTACAGCATCAAGTTTATATCCACTTAATAGTCTAAAAATTGCAAATCGATAGAAATAGAGAGGCTCACTATCATTAAGTGGCCTTGATCCGTGCTATCACAGAGTAATTTGTTATAGGGGGAACATTGTGAGGTTGCTTAATTTAGACCTGTAGTACATAAAAATAACCCTTTACTGCCTAGGTCAAACACCACATCCTCCTACTGTTTCTGCAGTGGGCATCTTGTACTCATAATCAGGTGAAAATAATACAGGCCTGAGAACATAGACATTTTAGTGCTGAGAAGCTACCCCTCTTCAGTTATGGTGTCTTTAGACATGTCTGGGCATGAGGGTCTCCCTGCATTAGCAGAAGGTGCTGTAGACGCATCCACCAAAACAGGTGACAGCCCCACTTGAGTGGCTGCAGCCATTTATGGTGGCTGAGCTCTGCTGTGCTCTCACGAGATGCTGGCTGGCGGTAGGCTTGCGTTAGGCTACGCTTCGGGAGCACATCTTCCTGTTTAGCTTCATCCAGATGTGAAGTAGCTTGTGTGCCCCGAGACTGCTCCAGGATGCAAGCAAAAGTCTGATAACTGGGAGTGATCAGCAGATTAACTTCAAAAACACGCTCTGAGCTTTGGCTGAGCTAAAATGCTACATGTACCTGCTCCATAAGGAGCTTTTCACTCAACACCTAACAGCAACAGCAGCACCATCGCTACTGAGCAAACTATGTATACCCACTGTGTGCCCTCTATCTTAAAAAGGATATGCTATAGGTTTGTGTGCTCCAAATTTTTGCTTCTTACTGGATCTGTCACCCACAGACTTGTGTGCCAAACATTTTATTTGGCAGCTGTTCTTCTTTGGTAATCCAACAAACCCTGGTTGTGCTAATAACAGAACAAGACCTCTGTCAATTGTGACATGTCAAATGGCAGCTTTTAATGAAAGCATGGACATATCTTTATAGGAGTGCAGACATCATCAGCATTATCCTAGCAGCCGGTCCTGCTGAGGAGGATGTGTGACTGTAAATTGGGGACATTGACAAAAGTGACGGTAAGAGCAGTCAAAGGAAGTGTGAAAAATTGCACACTGGCTGTGATAAAATTAGATAAGGAAACTGGCAAATGAAAAAGCAGATATACTGTCAGAAGAGTCATGTTGTACACAGTGAAAAACTGTAGCTGCCATAAAGCAGGGATGGGCTGGACCCCCAGGAAAAGAATCCCTGGGGGACTGCAGGTTAATTTAGTAGGTAGGATTTAAGCTTAGTTCAGCTTTGTTTGCTATAAAGGGAACCAGTAACAATAAACACTAATTTCTTAGAAGTTTCTGTCCAGTTTGGGAGGAGCTACATGAAGGCTGGAAGGGAACAAAGACATTTTTTGTATTTTTATTTTAGATTCCTTGAGTCAAATGTGATACTACGTAGCAGAAGAATAGTAAGCCAGGAACCAGTCTCCAAATCCAATATAGCTCTCCTTTCTTGAAAAGAAATATAAGAGATTTATCATAAATGAGTCGAAAGAGACAGAAATGTGTAACTTACTTAGCTTCAGAAGCAATCTGGTTCTTACAATGGTTACTTAATCATCAGACTCTGAATATAAGCTCTATCAGTAACAATGATATGTTTGGCTGTGGACAGGAAACATAAAGAAAAAAGAAATTCCTGAGCAGAGTACACATCCCTAAAGATGACAATGAAAACACCGGATTCGCTCTCTGAGCTCACTTGTTGAAGCAAGTGCAACACCAGACTGCCCCAGGGTGGGCAGAGCTCTCACACTCCGCCCCTCTGAAATGGGAGATTTCTTGGGAATTTGCAGCCAAACAGGAGGAACCTGGAGCCCGGCATGCCCTGTGGTTCGGCTGCTGTTTGGTAGTCAACCACATGTCAGGGCAGTTGCAGCAGAGTGTATATTAGAGCATCCATGCCGCCATACAACTTCAAATTAATTTCTCCTCCAACCTGTTCGTACAGGGAGCACTTGGAGGAAGGGAGAATATGAACCAGTCCGCCTTCATTCATGCCACTGGCCCGAGGAGCTTTCCATAGGTTTTCAAGTTTAGGGGATTATAAAAAGTCCTCCTTTGTCTTTTTTTTTTTCCTTGTCACAATGTAAGACACTGTTTCGAACACTTTGTGCTTCCTTACTTTATATATTTCCTAAAATAAGTTCAGAAACAGCTGGGAACTCTCACATGTTGGAAATCTAGTGAAATGTTAATACCGGGACAGTTTTTCCCCAGGTGATGTGATCTTAGTTGTCCCAGGAAGCCTACTTTAAGTGCCATCTGCTGACATGCTGTTTGCTGCTCCCTGTCTGTTTGCTTTGGTTTAGCCATACAGAAGCTGAGGAGTTGGAAGTTTTATTCATGCCTAGAAGATTAAACCTCTATTTATATATTTCAATCCTGTGAACTATAAAGCTCTTTTTGGCTTTTTTTTCTAGCAGCTTTGTTTTTATTCTGTTTTGTGGTGGCAAGCACAAAGGTTTTTATGATGTGTCAGTTGTTCAGGTTTGGGAAGATGCGCGGGAGTTGTTCGGTGTACAAATGAGACTGTTGTGGGGAAACTATGAGATAAGAAACTTCAGACAGAAGCGCACTACCAGTGCTTTTGCAATATGCGAACACATTTCCCCCCCCAAACCTGTCTATATATAAAGCAACAAAATAATAAGTAAATAAATGAATTAAAAAGCAAACAGGCAAATAAAATATTTAGTGAGCCTATAGAGAATATCCTTCTAGTGAACCCTGCACTGGAGTGCTCAGTACCACCTGGCCTGACATATTTTTTAAGTACTGAAATGTCACATTTTTTTTGAAGTTTAATAATTTTTCAAAGAAAAGTTCTGTGGCACAGAAAGAAGGATGAGCTCACACAAGCGCTGTGTGCGAGTCAGGTAATTTGGTGACTATGGTCCCTGTTAGTGGGACTGGGGTAAGGAAGAAGTGGATCCCAAAACAAACTCTGCCTGTATCCCACTCTTAGCTGTCTATTTTAAAAAAGTTCCTCTAGGAGCTATGAATGACTATTTGTGCCTGGTTTATAAGAGGGAACAGTGGGACATGGTGATTTTCCTGAGAAATGACAACCAAGGTGGGTTGATAACTGAGATGTTGCCAACTGCCTCAATGCTAATGTCTGTGTGGTTACAACAATTCACCCTACTAGGTGGATTTTTTTCCTTTTTGTGTGTGTGCTTAGAGATGAACATAAGTCTACTGTCCTCCCATTAAAACAATTTTTTTCATAAATACAAATACTCTGCCATGGGGCTATTCATCTGCTAAAAGCAGAGGCTTTTGTGTGTTTTATTTACATGGGAATAAATAGTGTATTTAATCGTTCGGTTTCCATTTGATCTGATACCTCATCTTTTTGATTCTTGAATCAAAGGAAATTGAAGGATAAACTACAGTTTTATCTGATGGGGATAACCATGATCTGATGAGGCATTTTCCTAAAGACTTGATCAGCCTCAAGAGCTAAACTGATCACAAAGGAAGTTTATGGGAAAAAAAGCCAATTTGACAGGATTCATTTGTCAAGATCAATGGTGTGCAACCCTGATGAAAAAGTAGTAACTGCATATTGTCCATATGGAATTGTAGTAATTTTTTCTACTGCGCTCATAAGAAATATGAAGAGTGCCACTAGTACCTGTCCAGGCTGAGAGTTATTTTAAGTGGCAAATAAAACTTAATCGTCTGAAGAGGTTTTTGTTGTAAGTATATATTTGACTTAATAGCTCGAACATTGGAAGATGACTTCAAATTGCGTTTCATGCTTATATTCCAGTCCAGATTTTTCTAAACAGATGTGGCATTCAAGCAAAAATTAATCTATTTACTCTTTACTCTATTTATTTTTTGTTGTTGCCTTTTGGATACATACACTGTTACACAGAACTGGCATTTTTAAAATGGTTGCAACTTCTTTTCAGGTACACAGCAAGGTAGACACTTCACTCCAAGCAAACTTCAGAGCAGACTCAGCAGGGGGAAAAAAAATCAGCCTCTGGCACAAGAATTTTTTACTTCTCTTTTTGGGTGAACTGAATGTCATAGGAAAGGGAATCTGGTAACATTGTTGGTTTCTAGAGTTGTTCACATTTGGAAGAGCCAAATCTCATCTGAAATAAACTGAGTTGGCCGTAATGGGCCCTTCGATATCCTGAGCACTTCAGGGACATTGGTTGTTCCTGGAGTCTCCTCTGCCAGCTGCACTTGCACCGTCTCTGGAAAGGACGTGTCTGACATGTGGGAGGGATGAGTCCCTTGGAAGTGTTGTCTAAGCAAAAGCAATGAAGTAATCTTGTGGATTACTACCACAACACTCTTGAGACACATGGCACGCGTAATAGCTGTTGAGTGTTTGTGGTATGCTCACACACAGCAACGTATGATGAAGAAATTTATTTATTTATTTATCAAACAGGACTAATATATTTTGTGGCTACATTTGAAGCTGCCAAACATGTGCTGCTGTGGGAGATGAAATTTTCTGTCTAATTTGGGATTTAAACGGCCTTGGCATCATGATGGGATTTCTAAGGGATGTATGGTTTTGCTTGGGGTTACCTGCTTCTGCTTGCAGCTCTCCAGCTGATCCATAGATAGATTCTCCCAAATAGTTTTATTTCCTTCGTATGAGTCTCATATTTCACATTATGAAAGCTTCAGGCTTCCCTGTGTAGGCAGCAAACCCAAGTAGAATATTCTGCAAAATTGTATCTATGTATAAATAGGACACGAGAGAAGTTATCAACACTGCATGAAAATATCGGTTGTCTTCAGTAAGAGAGCTGCTCTGCGGGACTATGCAAGGAGCCCAGACTGTTGAGGAAACACGGTACCTTCCTAGCTGGATAACTTCCTAGCTGCATCAAAGCCACCTCAGTAGCGTGCCCCCCTTTTTCCTTGCCTCAGCACTCCTAGACACTACAGTATTTTATATCTGCAATGTTATTTGATATATTCTTATCCTTAATTTATATACCATTTTGGTTTTGTCTCAGAGAACTGTATAATAAGTTTGGCTGTATTTTCCTAACGTTTTCTTTTTCTCAGGCACAAAGTCTTTGTAAAACTGGCAGTTTACTTAACTAGCAGTGGGGGTAATGGCATCATTGACATATCCTGTGATGTGTGTCCAGTTCTTTCCAAAGGTGCAATCTATTTTAAGGAATTCATTTTCCTTTAGGATAGTCAGTAGATTTTTAGTGTTATTTAATTACACCCACTTGCCTTTTAGACAGTGCTCTCTGATCTCCGTAGCACCATCCTTTGTATGAGAATTAGATGTGCTGCTTAGAGAAAGAATTTAATATCCTTTTCCCAACTTCACTTCTGTATTTTCCTCTCACTTGCTTTTGTTTCTTCTATCTCGCCTATCATGACACTTTCATTACACTGGCTCTTCTTTGCTATTGTACCCATTTGATCGTTTTCCGATTTTTGCTGAATTTTACTTCCTCTCGTACAATCGTATTGCTCTCCCCTTCTGCCTACTACAGATCCATTTCTCCCCGTTGAGTTTGTTGGCATCCAAGTGCCATTTAATAAAGTTCTGACCCCCGCGCTAAGTGCTTGAGACAATAAATTTCCTTTACCTGCCAAAACAGTCAGTGCAGAGCAGAGCGGTAGAGATGAAAAAGATGCGCTAAGCCTTACAGCTGCAGGCCTCCTGCCCTGCACCGCCACCTCGACAGAGCTCAGATCTGGACTGCCCTTTGTGCAAACGACCCCTCGGGTATAACACAGAGGAGAAGGGAGCTGCCAGAGGGGCTGCACCACCCCCCTCCTTTGCCGGTGCATAAAGGCAAGACTTAGTGGGCTGACGTCCCTCTCATTAGGGAGCAAAGCATTTTTCCAATGGTATTTTCTATCATCTAGTAGTTATCAGTATGAAGCTGGTGAACAACTGGGAAAAAGCTTGAATGCAGAATATAATTATATAGATGAATATCTAACATAAAAAAAGAGCCCTTCTGAGAAATCAGACTTTTCTTCAATAACAGTGTGCATGCTTGCAAAAACATGAAAATTAGTGCATTAAACTACGTGAAGACACATAAAACATCTCTTAGTTTTCCTCCCAGAGATGTAATATTATTGATTCAGGGAAAATTGGAATAATAGCATAGCTAAGAAATAACTATGCAGTGCTAAGATCCCTGCTCATCTGTCTTTCTACATTGTACAAACTTCTTTCAAAATGGGCTCTTCTACCTGCTCCTGAATTTCTTCCGAGTCCAAATTCAGGGAAATGTGCTTAATCCTGTAATCCAACCCCCCTTTAGGGTGACCCCACACACTTCTGCCGCTGGGTTGCTTTGAGCTTTGTGCCCTGGCAGGAGCAAAAGTGCAGGAAATAGTAGTGCTCAGGGCTTCCCCTCAACTGGGCCATAGTTATGTCATTAGTGGCAAGGCAAGGTGTATATCTCTGTGTTGCCCACCAAATGCATTTGAAGGGACTGTCTGGCTGTGCATCTGTGGGAGATGCCCTCCAAAATGTGGATGGACCACGTGCTGCCTGCAGGCTCAGACTCAGCAAAGCAAAAACATGCGCAGGATCTCTCTGGGAAAAGTGAGGGTCACGGTGTACGCATCCAACATGCCTTTTTTGGACTAAACTCACCATCTTCCTGTGACAAATTGGGATTTGATTACACTGCTGCATCTCACTGGAAAAATATTCCATGGAACAGTTTTGACCAGCTCTACCTGCAAGGCAGAATTGAAAATGTAATCCTTTTGGTAGGCGTCATTCATTTATTCAGTAGCACCACTGCCTCTGTTTTAAATGATGACTGCTACAGAAAACATTAATAAAATGAAAAATTATTATAACTGTTTCTTAACATATTATCCTGTAGTATTTTGCCTTCATCGCTGCCTTAGAGAGCTGGAATATTCAGACTAGTTAACTTCGTGCACCTAACTTTGGTGCCTCGATTAGGAACCCAAGGGACACATTGCCAATGGAGACATTTCTCCATAAGTTACTTCCCTGCTATTCACTTAGGTACCTACCTCTTTCCATTGACTTTATTAGACTGCTAATTTAAACACCTTAATTAGATGTCTAAAATGCAGTGCTGTGAATTCTCCACTTGCTTGATGTGATCCTATTTCTACATCTACCAATTCAGCTGACACTTTGCCGTTCTGATCTGGTTTAGTGAAGTCTACAGGCAGAAATATAAAATCACAGGGAACTTGCTCTGTAAATTTTTGAAGGAAAATGAAAACAGTGACCAAAAGATTATTTTTCTCACACATTCTTCTTATCTGATTTTACTCCTTTCTCTAAGGAACATGAAAAAAATTAATAAGCCATAAATTCAATCTCTTTCTTATGTTCTTATCACAGAGATCTCGATGTGGTGTGTTTTTTCTCACCTCGTGTTTACTATAAAACTGGAAAATTGAAAAGTACAAGTATCACATCTGTTTGTACTCAAAAATTCTGTTGACCCCCAAAATACAAATTTAACCTAAAAAATGGATTATTTGCTGTCGTGGCAAGATACAGATTTTTTTTTGTATCATAAATCCATGATTTTACATCATACTTAATAATAAAACAAAATAAAAACCAGTTTCTAAATTAGCAGAATTAATTAAAATGTAATTATGTATGAGCTACCCTGAACTGATGTTCCTGATGAGCTGAGCTAATCCTGCACCACTTTCGACCTGAATGGAATTGAAATGTAAAAGTCAGAACTCTAGGAAGCTGAATAATTGGGGAACTTTGAGTAGATGCAAACACTAAAATGACGAAACATTTCCCGGAGTGTTATAGGCCTAACCAAAAGGCCACAGAAATCTTTATGCCTCAAAAACCCAATATAGTTTTTGAACACTTAAAAATGAAAATAATTTTTGTTCCAAAACTAAGTGTGACTTTGTTAGGTGGTATATTTCAGGACTTGGGTATGGATCTGAGCTCTTGCTGTGGAATCATCACTGTTTCCATGGACAATTCTCCAAGGGATAGGAGCTGGTCATTACTCTTTGCATCCTTTCCTGGTGCTTGCAAAAGTCTCTGCGGACAGAGGATATATAGAATATAAATTCTGTTTCTAGAATTAGTTTGTTTTTTCCTCACAATCCTGGAATGAATAGGAGAGGTAAAGGTCAGAGTCCAGGTGTCCTGGTTTCAGCTGGGATAGAGTTAACTGTCTTCCTAGTAGCTGGTACAGTGCTGTGTTTTGAGTTCAGTACGCGAAGAATGTTGATAACACTGATGTTTTCAGTTGTTGCTAAGTAGTGTTTAGACTAGAGTCAAGGATTTTTCAGCTTCTCATGCCCAGCCAGGGCAGCTGACCCAAACTGGCCAACAGTGTATTCCATACCATGGGACGTCCCATCTAGTTTAGGAACTGGGAAGTGGGGGGGGGGAATCGCCGCTTGGGGACTGGCTGGGTGTCGGTCGGTGGGTGGTGAGCAATTGCCCTGCGCATCATTTGTACATTTCAATCCTGTTATTACTACTGTTGTCATTTTATTAGTGTTATCATTATCATGATTAGTTTCTTCTTTTCTGTTCTATTAAACCGTTCTTATCTCAACCCAGGAGTTTTACTTCTTTTTCCTGATTTTCTCCCCCATCCCACTGGATGGGGGGGGAGTGAGTGAGCGGCTGCGTGGTGCTTAGTTGCTGGCTGGGGTTAAACCACGACACCAGGCCAAGCTAATTAGTGATACCCTTAAAAAATGATGGATTGATATCCTAATACAGAGGCTGATTTTTTCCCCCCTTTGTGTAGGAAGTCCCTTTTAAATCTTTGTGTTTCTTTATCCAGATTGTCAGACAGCTCCACTTTTAGGTGTATTGATAGAAGAAAATTGATCATTAATCCTGGCTTAACATCTCATTCAGGTGTTTGTGCCAGCATGCCTGATGATACGTATTTTGGATCCTCTCTTTAAGTGTGGAGGTGAAGACAGGCTGAGAGATGTAACATCCTCAGGCAAAAAAAAATGGGTAAATTATTTTTCAGTGTCTATTCTTCTCTAAAAAACAATGCACTGTCTTACAGGCACATAATGACACTGCTGATATGCAAGATTTCTGTTCTGATTAATTTACTGCATGGATGAGATCATTCTGTATTGCAAGATGTCTTAAATGATGGTTCTGAATGTTTGGCAGGGCTATTATAAAACATTGTTCTGGAAAACAGTATATTCAAAATTCAGAACATTTTTTTTTTTTTTCACTCTTGCTAGACCATATGCAAGTAGACAGTTTGCATCAGGCCCCTGGTGTCTACTTCTGAATTACTGCCTAAATAGAGAATATTTTGATAAAAGCAAAACGCTTTCTGATGGCATTTCATGCCCCATTAGAAACTCAAGGACCAATCACTAATAAGGTTATATCAAATGTGTACTTATTCATGTTCTTTTTTCTCACCGTGCAAACGTTTCCAGCCTTCACCCATTATGAATGTTACAGTGTATGATGTGCAAATCAATCCTATCTGTGCAGACACAGCAGAATGAAAGGTATAATGATGTGGGAGTGAAGTGTCAATGCATAATTCATATCTGACAGCGCACTCTGTGGAGTGCTATCCGGCTGCCTTCCATGGCAGAGACGTCCTCACGCGCCTGGGAAATTCATCTGCATCAGCTCATTGTGTTTCTGCTTGGGTGGCAAGCTCATCATTTAGGATGAGTGAAATGCCATTCCGAGGCACCGCTATAGTGGAGAATAAGGCCAACGTAGTTCTGCGCTACCCTGTTGAGACCTTTTAGCCCAGAAAACTCATCTGGTGGAGTTTCTCCTCTAGCTCAGAAAACCCCACCTCCAGCAAAGATCTGAACCCCTTCGACACAGTAATTTAGTATTACCAAATTACAGTATAGAATAGAGTATTTCAGTTGGAAGAGACCTACAATGATGATCACCTAGCCTTCGGGGCTGACCAAAAGTTAAAGCATGTTATTAAGGGCATTGCCCAAATGCCTCTTAAACGCTGCCAGCCATGGGGCATCGACCACCTCTCTAGGAAGCCTGTTCCAGTGTTTGACCACCCTCTCAGTAAAGAAATGCTTTCCTAATGCCATGTCTGAAAACATCCTGTGAACTAGTAAACACCCTCGCAGCTCCATCCTGCAAGTGGTAGCACCCTGACCTACTGGAGTCAGAGGGGCTACCGCCGTGAGGACGTGCAGTTAGCTCTGTAGGTGGCTGCTGTCTGCAAGCTGCAGCAAAGCAGGAGACTCGTGAGCTAAAGTTCTTTCCTCAGGTCACCTGAGCGTGTTTATATATTATAAAACTTAGGACCATCCGTTTATCAGCACATTTAAATCAACACCGGGGACTGAAAGCTAGTGGAGCTGTGCCAATTTACACCTCAGAGGTGATCTCCTGGTCATTATGTATTGGCTAAGATAAGGACCCAGAGCTTGGTCTCGCACTAGGAGGCAGTGGGAACAGATCCTGGTTTTGACCCAAAAGATTCAGTTGCATCTGAGTGCACTTTGTGAGTCTCTTTGAGTTTGAATTTTCATTTTATCTATGGGCTTTTTTTTTTAAATTTCACTTTTCTGAATGAATGCTTTTGTGTACCATGCTTAGTGATTCCTTGCTATCCCAGGATCATAATAACAAGGTTTATTATGTTCTAACCCAGCGTGTTGTGACAATATTGCAAAATTATTGTTTTGTTTCTCCTAAACTCAAGATTTTTTGTAACAGTAATAATAATAAAAGACATATAGGCTGATGAATTATATACCATCTCAGACTGCAGCACAATGGAATCTGAAATAGCTGAGAGAGTAAAACTAGAAAATATCTTAATTTAAAAGTGAAACACTAACAAACAGTAAACTTTTGCTGCAGTATTCTTCATCTGATTTTTAGTTTTGTCTTTGCAAGCAGACAAGACTCACGCTGCTCAGGTGATGAATTTTAAGCAGATTGTAGGGATATTCAGCGCAGGCTCTCTCTGGCATGCATAAATTGCTTTCTTTGTGCAGAATCAGGCTCAGAGAAAAGGAGTACTTTTCAGTCTGGTGAAAGATGTATTTCCAAACAAATAAATAATCACTATTGGTGCACAGCTAGATAATAGCTAACTTCTTGTATAATATATCGGGTAGAATAATTTGAAATGAAATTGCTACTGCTGACTACGTGCAGTCACCATTTTTCAATATATAATTCTTGCGAGATTTACAACTTCAGCCACGGGATTTGGGGTAGCTATAATTTGTTTCGATTTACACCAGTGGTTAGCTGGATCATCTGAAGGCATAGCAAGAAATGTACACTAGTGTCTGTTTTTCACTTAAGTTAAAGCTTGTCTCATCCTGAAATCGTAGGAAGGAGGAACAGGAACAGTGGTGTGGCAGAGAGGAACAGTGCTCTGAGCCTGGACCTGCTCTGGTTTTCATAGATGGGAATGCTGCCACATCTAATCTACTGTGGCCTCTGTTGAGGGAAATTCCCCACCTGGCCTCCCAATACTTCTTGGGCAGGAAGCCCAGCTGGTCTGGGATTTTTGTAAGCAGAAACTGTCAGCTGTGCGGTTTTGAGGGATGGCTAGCCTCAAACCCTTGATATCCTTCCTACTAGTGAGATGATTTAAATCTGAGTCTTCATCTCAGCCCCTGTGGTATAGTGCATCATCCGCCTTCCCCCTCTGAAATAAAATTCTCGTGAACATGAGGAGCATGGGTAAGTAACAGTTATTTGAGGAAATTCCTAGGTAAAGGTAGCGATATTAATTTTCTGTCACTGTAGCAAATATTTATGTCTTACAGAAGGTTCTATCTATTCTGGGAGATAGAGCATGCTATTTAACATCTGTTAAGCCTGCTGAACTACTTTGTATTAAACTCCATACACCCTTTAAATTTCACCAGTTCTGGGACATGTTAAAGATACAATGCTTTATCTGCCCTGGGTTTGGGGGCAGTTGGCACATTTGGGCATGCTGCACTACTTGAAATTATGTTCACAACAAAACATGAAGCCTCAAAATAGGACCCTGATGGGATTTTAGATGTGTGTTTGCCCTTCACTAGCCCTCTGTGTGGAGGTGAGCTGCAAGCAAAGCCCGGACTGGTGGTTACCTGCCTCTCAGTTCCTCATGAGCCAGTGTGCCAACAGAGTGGGCTTTTAATACTAAGCTCTGATTTCCATTTCAGCAAGCAAATATACAGAGAATAGCATTAAGTACCTTGTAAGTGAAAAAGAAATTGAAGGATTGTTCCATTTTTTCAGAGAAGTGTTGCACTGCTTAAGATTTGAGATGCTCTGTAAAGTCTTTTAGTTTTGTTATTCACCTTTGTCTAGTCAGGCTACAAGTTTTGGGGGCAGAAACCATTTCTCTGCGTGCACTTATACAACATAAAGGAAATACTGGTTTTTTCCTACCTTCTATTGCCCAAACTACTTGACTGGTTTAAATGAAAAAAATCTGTTCACGGGAAACTAGTAAAAAAAAGAGACTGAGTGAGGGTAAGGGTGCCTCAGATGTCAGACTGTGGTGCAGGACCTCTGAGCTAGAGAAGTAGTTTTTGAGGAGCTGGTGCTAAATAATGATCAAAGCTCTTTGCAGCATCTCAAATTGTCTCCTAAGGAATGACGCAGATCACCAGATTGTGCCACCTATGTACACTGGAAACTTAAAAAGGGAAGGGCCGGGGAGAGCAGTGTTACATACCTGTGAGAGCAGGTCTTGTGGGAGAAACCCCATAAGAGTGACCACTAGTCACCTTGATGGGAGTCAGTGTCTAGATGGCAAGCAGTATTGATAATGTGCCCATAAAATCATAAATACTATTTTGAAGGAAGTTAAAATGTACACTGTTGTACATAGTACTCACCTAGTATGCTTTTCTGAGGAGTATATGTGTCGTGGTTTAACTCCAGCCAGCAACTAAGCACCACGCAGCCGCTCACTCAGTCCCCCCCATCCAGTGGGATGGGGGAGAAAATCAGGAAAAAGAAGTAAAACTCATGGGTTGAGATAAGAACAGTTTAATAGAACAGAAAAGAAGAAACTAATCATGATAATGATAACACTAATAAAATGACAACAGTAATAATAAAAGGATTGAAATGTACAAATGATGCGCAGGGCAATTGCTCACCACCCGCCGACCAACACCCAGCCAGTCCCCGAGCGGTGATTCCCCGCCCCCCACTTCCCAGTTCCTAAACTAGATGGGACGTCCCATGGTATGGAATACACCGTTGGCCAGTTTGGGTCAGGTTCCCTGGCTGTGTCCTGTGCCAACTTCTTGTGCCCCTCCAGCTTTCTCGCTGGCTGGGCATGAGAAGCTGAAAAATCCTTGACTCTAGTCTAAACACTACTGAGCAACAACTGAAAACATCAGTGTTATCAACATTCTTCACATACTGAACTCAAAACATAGCACCGTACCAGCTACTAGGAAGACAGTTAACTCTATCCCAGCTGAAACCAGGACAATATGCCTGGAGATAGTGAGCAACTCGGCTCCACTAGCCTTTCTGGGACCATCACCATCTGGGGAGGTGGCTGCCACTAGTTTGCATCAGGCAAAGTAAAGGAAGAAAGAGGAGCATTAAACAGGACAGGAAAATGATAGCAAGGTTAAGGGACATTTAAAGAACCAGCCCCACACCGCTGCCCATACATAAATAACTTATGCAAATCTGTTTGCCTTTCCTTACTATTAATCTGCCATATGCTCTGTATCCTCATTGGATTCTTTTCATGCTTTCCTGTGTGCAGAATTAACATGAATCCTCACTTTGTACTGCAAAATTGTGAAGACAATTTAGCTTTGAGTAATTCTAGTTGCAAGTCAATGCGAAACATGTGTGAGGGACAGTTACCCTTTAATCTCTGTTAAATCCCAAAGTTCCTAGAATGAAAATATTAATCATTATCTTCCCAATTGCATATGATAAAATGCAGCACCAGCTGATTATGGGGGAAATCATTTTATCAGTTGCAATTGGGAAAGTAATGCTTAATGTTATTACACTGAGGATGTCTAGAATGAAAAGATACTTTTCTGTGCAAACACCCTTGAGGAATGTAAGAGAAAAAGGCCGGGAAAACCTACAGGATTTTTATTCCATTCATCCCCTCCTCTTTCCAACTCATTTGGTGTCACAGAAGGCTGTGGAGAGGTGGTATCTTTGATTACCTGATACTCCTGGAAAAAAATGGTCAAGCTCTTTGATGTATAGTCCCTTCCACATGATTTCATAGTGTGAACATCTAAGTTTGAGCAATAAGGTACCCCGCCAGTGGGTTTCTTTCCTTAATAAAGATTATTGCAGTTAATTTGATTATGAATTAAAATGTCATTAATTCTCTGATAACGTAAGTAGATTCAAAATGAAGCTTTGCCCAAAGAAGATGTGATGAAGAGTCATTGCAGGGATCCATACTTGTTGTGCCCCCTTGATTCTGTATCAGATTTACCCAGAATAAAACAGCATTTTCGTGTCCTAACCTCCAGGTTCTCTGTGGATTCTGAGGCTCAAGGGGGTTTCTTTCCTCTCACTCATCATCATTATAAGTAGCCAAATTATGCCCTCAGGTCACTTTGTGCAACCCTATTACCTTCAAAGTGAACCCAGTGATGTACAGCCTCATTAGATTTGAGGGAGTTTGCATGGGTTTCTCCAAAGGCACAGTCTGAAAGTAATGGAGTTATAGAATATTACATTAGCTGCAGAATGTCTTTCTGCTGATGCTCAGAAGGACCCAGCTATAGTGGCAAAGCCTTGGTTGAACTTTCAAGGGGAAAGAAAATATTTAGAAGAAAAATGTAATATGAAGTAAGTAGGACACGTTAATTACATGTTTTTGGTCCATTTTTACAGCCCATTTGAAGCTGATTCACATTTTCTAACCAACATTTCTATTAAGCTAAGGTTTCAGTAAAATAAGGCTTTGAGTTTCTAGAGCTTCTGGTGATTTACATTTGCATGGTGCCTCTTTTATACATCTCTACTAAAGAAGGCATTTTGAGGCACAGCATCCCAAATGATTCAGGCATCAGATTAAAGAGCTATTCAGAAGCGCTAAGCAAAAGTAAACATCAGAAATTGCATGTCACAGTCAGAGGAAAATGAAGGATATATTAAAGGCAGCTTACTTTTTAATAAGAGTTCTAATTACTTTTTCTTATGTTATGTCAACGCTACCATAGGAAATCAAATGCCTCATCACCTTAAGTGTCCTTTTAAAAAGTGCACTTCTTGCTTTGCCTTTTCAAACATTTTCTGGAAGGTAAATGCTCAGTAAGTTCTTCAAGCTGGCAGTGCTGTCATCACATTCCATGACGTCAATTTGAGCATGTTTTGAGGAGGTCCACTTATGACTTTGTGGCTATGAGGTCCAGTGGAACTGGGCACTGGTCAGTGTCTCAGGAGAATAACATCCGTGCCAAGCTGACTGAAACACCATTTGATGTTGGTGATGTCTTTGGTCTTCAGGTTTTCATTCTGTGCCATACCTTGTGCTTTTTCTCTGACTAGATGGTAAATTCTTTAGTTCCTCTCACATGGATTGTGCAGTGCCTGGTGCAGGGAGCCTCGAGGCTTGGCTGAAGCAGTAAGGTAATAGTCATCTTCACTTCAGAGACAAACACTGGCGAAGTTTGGACTCAACCATAGTTTTGCAAATTTAAACTTTTAGTAAACACTTAAACAGCTTTAAATTTTAGTGAACACTCAAGTTTATTCAACTTCATCTAATTTCTAAGTAGAATTTAAATATGCATATCAATTTATTTTTGTTACTTTTTTGATGGAGAGATGCAAAATCTGGTATGAAGAAAAGACAGTAATAGCCTGATAGCTGTGTCTCAGATTCAGGCCATGTGCAATTTAAAAAAAAGCTACAAAGAATCATTCTTCTCTTCTGTAAGAATGAAGTAAATACTGATCAAGTTCAGTAAAACTTGTCTCTAGTCAGAGTGAAATAATTTCTCCAAATGGCTCAATAAATTAAAATATTTGCTCTGTGTTGAGCACCTGGAGAAGACAGATTGTAGCACATTCACCATAAAAGGTCAGCAGACCCAAATGAAAATGCAGAAACATCAATTTTTTCCATTCACTAATCATATATAATTGGTCTGGCTCACCTGAACTAGAACACATTTGTTATTATAATGCATAACTAAAGTTCTTTTCATTTTGCTGCTTTCCAGTTGCAATTATCTTTCTTTTAACAAATGTATGAAAAGGAAACTTCTTGTAAAAATGAAGATACATTTGACAAATTAGTATAATTAAGAAAATGTCCCTGAAAGAGGAAAAAAATTTATAAGTATGAACATTTTCAATTCCAAATTACTTATTGACTGTCCTCTGTGAATTCCATGAGACAGAAGAAATTCTGATTTTGTCTCCGATGGATGCATTCAATTTTCTGTTTAATTTTAACATGCAGTCAGGCATATTGGGGGTTCAACATCCTGAATGGAATCATTAAAGGACAGGGATAATTCTGGTTTTGACTGAGAAGTTTAGCCTATGACATCTAAAGACAGCAATAAACAGTATAAAGACATAATTCCCTTGAGTAACTTGAGATATCATAAAGCAACTGAGCACTAAATGTTTTTGTGTTCAACAGCATTAAGGAGGTCTATTGCATAATGTGCCGTGAATAGGAAGTTTTATGTTGTCCATTGCTGTGCGATATCTTTTTGAAGCTACACATCTTCTCTTAGAAGGAAGATTACAGAGCTCCTTTGCTGGACCTTGCCCAGTTGTCTTTTTTTTTTTTTTTTCAGCAGATAATTGTGAGAATTAAAACTTTTCTGTGGTTCCACTTGCACAGCAGAGTGAGAAAATTGCAGGTGAGGGATAAAATTGTACAAATCAGAATCGCTGAAACACATACATCTTTGTTTTGCTTTTCACTTTTAAATCTTCTCATGCTTTGGTTTTGCTTTTAGAAAAATAGATTTTTCCCCTTCTTCTCCCCATTCCTCTTTAACCAAAATGCTCCTCAACCACACAGTGTCCCCTACCTCTTCTGAATTTTCCCAGTCCCACATCCTCCTTTCCAGTTCTGTGACCGAGCTGTGTGCTCAGTGTCAGGGGCTCTCTTCTTATACATCATACCTAGGCAAAGTGGATTAAAGTAAAACATGAGGTAATGCACTTTGGAAAACCAGAAGAAAAAAAAAAATAATCCTTACAAATTGAACCTCCAAAGTCAGATAACATCTTAAGGCAAAGCTAAATGTATTGCTTTCAGGAGGGACGTAGTGCCAGTGAGAGATACTGAATTTTAGCCTTGGAGACACAACTCTTCAGAGCAGTCCCAGCCCACCATAACATTGCACACTCCCCAGCCTACCTCTGGGCTGCCTTGCACTTCAGGATTAAGAAGATTAGGGCAGCCAGTATTACAGCTTTGAATCTGGCTTTCAAAAGCAGGTGAGGCTGGTCAGCATCACCTGTTACTAACAGCTTTTAAGCATGCTCAATGTGGGCTAGGCTTTAAGTGCTGAACCAAAGGCTCTTGATTCAAATCAAATACCCCAGGTTATTTAGCTCCTCTGCAGAAGTAGCATTCTGGAGACTCGTGCATGTGTTGGATATGATAGATTTAATAGTCTCTCAAATATATAAATTTGAGCCCATGGGTGCAGATGAGCCAGAACAAGCCACTAAACCTCTATCACTGCAGTGCTCCTCTAGTGCGATCTGGAATGAAATTCTGAAAATAAGATCTTCTTCCAAAAGGCACTTGTTTATCAAAGGTAGAAGGAAGCTCAGCTGTGTCCCTGTGAAAGCAAGTAGTTGAGGGGAATGGGAATATGGTCACTCCTCTCCAAAACCTGACTGTGAAGTGAAGACCAAAGGTGAAGATTTCTGACTTACTCAGGCCTTGCTAGTCTCAGTCTGTGAGAAACAACTAATAACTGGTACTCTCATATGCACCATCCCGTACTCCTTGTGCTATTTCAGTCCTATCCCTTCCAGGCATGAATGAAGAAATCCCACCCTCAAAATGATGCCCACATGCCGATCACAAACTCTGGTATCACTTGAACAAAGTTTCTGCCTGAAGTCTTATTCCACCTACTTGATTTGTTTGTTACCACTGCAAGCTTCTTTCAAGGCAGTGTTTTCTGCAAATGTGAAGTGATGACATGGCACTAACTGCTACCTGAGTCTGCCAAGCCCATCTCCAGAGAAGAATAAGCTAAATTTGAACAAAGCAGCCTCTTTTAAGCTAAATCAAAGAAAGAAATCACTGCAGCTGGTCCCAGTTAACCATGAATGCCACATAGGCACTCTATTAACACAAAAGTTGAAGTGAAATCTCCCATTCTGAATTATCTGTATTTTGTCTTTTTTTGGTATATAGCAATTTCCTGTAATTTAAAGCTAAATTTAAAATTTTAGAAGTTATTATACTTTTAAGTGATGATGTTAAAGTCAGTGGTGGTTTAGAGGATTATTAGTATCTTTGGGAATCTAAGATTAAAGATTAAAATATTAAGAAAATGTATGCAGTAATTAATGTAATTTTGAAATGTAAAGCCTGTCTAATCTAGTTTACTATACTACAGCATGATATATAATTTCACTAATTAAATGTCTCTAATCTTTTTGCAAGTTTAAGCTTCAATTAACTAATATTTACTTTATTAGGATAACATTAGATACCTCAGTTTCCAAGAAAAATCTTTACAAAGTCTAGCATCCCAATGTCAATTGAGGCAATGCAGTGCAGGGGTACCGGAAGCCATTTTAGAGAATCAAAATGCGTTCAATGATTGAGTACAGCATTTACGTAAGGAGGACTATTAAAGTAGTAAAATGAATTTAATAGAATGTTATAAGTGCAACACTGTGGCAGCAGTGTTTTCCAGAATTTAGGAGGTAGAAACAGAAAATTACTTTATTCTTGTCTGTTTGTGCAGCACATAATGTAAGGCAGGTCTAAGCTCATCAGCAATATGCTTTAAGGTTCACCTTCCGTAGGTTTTCACTGCAAAACAGAATGGGTAATAACTATTTCTGTGTGCAAAAGAGGATACAGTGCAGAAAGAAAATGCAGCATGACTGGAGGGCAATTTATTAAAATCCTCAATGCTGGTAAGTGTAGAATGAAAGCTGCATTTACAAACCATGGAATGCACCAGGCAAGACAAGATATAATAATGATAAACAAACTAGAAAGCAGAAAACTTCTTAGCAGAAACAAGCGGAGGCATCACAGCAAAGCACTGCTTAAAAATGTGTCTGCTATCAAATATTTCATGCAGCACAGCAGCAATTCATATTTAAGGCTTGTCAAATATACCTATTCTCTGTATAATAAAATACCCCCAAACCAACACAAACAGTTTTTAAACAGTCACCAAAAGGAGAGGCAAGAGCCTGGAAATCATTGCCTGTCATTTCCAGCTGAATGATGAGACCATATAAATGCAGCTTCTCTTCCCCTGAAGAGTGGCCGGGAATCCTGAGCAGTCACTCCTTTCTGCTCCCTCTCTCCCTCATCCCTATCGTAACCACCACCATTTTTTTAGGATGGGGAGGAAAAGAGTTTTGGAGGTTTTTTCCCCACTCCCCTCTGAGAACTTGTCTTTTAATCTGCGAACAAGAGAGAGCCTGTCGGGATGGGAGGCTGCTCCAGAACCTCGTTTTCATTACTGTCTTTGATTTATTCCTGACTACTTCATATCCATGTCTCCATGTGCTGCTTGTGTCCTTCAGCCTTTCCCTCCCTATGTATCAGACCCCTCCATGCCACCAAAAAATGGTTTTAGAAAGAGAAACCTTGTTCTCTTGCAGGCTTTATTTTGCTCTGTGATCAAGCTTTTCTCATCTATTCCCCATTCATAAGATGGATTTTCCACCTCCTGAGCATCCTGGCAGGCCACCTCTGCACACCTTTTTGGAATATATAGGTGATGAGGATTGTGCGCTGTCCTCCTGGTGGTGTCTCACCAATACCTAGTGCAATTGCACCAGTATTTTACTCTTTCTAGGGGACAGAGCTTAACAGAGGCATCCAAAGATTTCATTTTCCTTGCTCGTGGGAGCACAGTCAAATAAGAAAATAAATTTCTACATAAACACCAGTCTACTGCAATTTTGCCACTTTATTGTGAGCCCCAGAAACTGCTCTTCATTCAAAAGGGAACATTCCCTTTCAGTAGCAGCTGTGGAAGTTCAGTATCACTCCGAGGTAAATCAGGCTGCTTCTTGTCCAGTCACCATCTGGCTACTGATTGCATAAAACAGAATCGGAGGTTCATTTTGACAGAGCTACAGACAAAAGACAAGCTTGTCAGGAGGAACGGAAGGAGGATGACTCACTTATTCGTTGAAAAACAAGATTTCAGAAAAGCCAAAATTGTTAGTACGTTCAGGTCTATGGTTTTGAAGAGCGCTCATTTCAGTATTTTCAAAATGGGGGTAGATTCACAAACTAGGACCCTGCTGACAGAAGAGGAAGGCAAGCGCTCTCCGCAGCTTGCCTGCGGGGCGGCGTGCTGGGCCGGGTCCCAGCTCTGCCCCCGAGGGCAGGTCTCGCCTTCTTCTGCCCCGTCCTGCCTCCGCAGCTCCGCCAGAGCCGCTCAGGAGCATCCCGGAACAGTTGCACCTGATTCTTGTACACCTCCTCTTAAAAACCAACCAACCAAACACTTCTGGTCTATCAGTCAGATCCTAGGTTTCCAAAGACACTTTGCTTTTATTTTAAAAGTGCTTGAAAATGCTCCAGACTATTTTTTGTTTGTTTGTTTGTTTAAAAGGTATTTGATTTCAAATCTGCCCTGCCAGTATTTGTTTTGCTTTGGTGTTGTTTGCAGGCCGTCCTAGCCCCAAAAGATGTATTGTGAGAAGCATTTAAATACAACCTATGTATATAAACTCCCTTTCAAAACCTATTATGGAATAACACTTTGTGGTTTTTTAAAGCTTACTAATATTATGTATTCCTTACAATTTTGACTTACAAACCAAAGCCAGGCTATGAAGCACAGAACAAGTACAAGCAAAACATAAGGAATATTTTTTAACTTGAAAATAGTGTGGTTTAAAAGCATTTTCTTAACACTTCACAGTGTGAAATGTACCATTTCACGTGTGTTTACAATAATTGCCTTTATTTGGATGCCTGATTTAGTAAGGTGTAACAAATGGTAACATGAAGTAGTAGACTGCCTGTTTTGATCACTGCTGTGGAACATAAATGATCAAATTAAATGGATATGATTGCACTTAATATTACTGTGATGGAAATAGAAGTTAGAGCAATTATCATAAAATGAAATGAAACCAGGAATAGAATAATTTCTTTAGCACAATTACAAGAAAGATTTCCATAAAGTAACCCAGACATTGCACAGTACTTGTGCATCACTTGCAATGGCTGTACCTTACTTTAAAAATGTTGTTTTCATTCCAAAGCACTTCGTAAGGAGAAATGTCTTTGTTCATTGCTGAGTTAAAGCAATACCTGTCATAATATACAAGAATTTTTAACGGTGGCTTGGGCTGGGGAGAGAGAAAAGATGCTGTATCTAATAGAAATGACACAGGAAGGTGTGGCTGGAGACAAAACCTCTCCCATGAATTGGAGCTGGCCATGGCTTTGGGTGTAATACTCTTTCACTGAAAAGAAGTGACAAATGGCCTTTATTTTCCTTGAACAGTCAGAAGTAGTGTTATTTTCTGTTTTATCCAAGAACTAGCACTACAGAAAATTGATTCAGGGCTGAGCGAGAACAATGTCAGTTCCTGAGTCATCACCACCTTCTGGTAGACCAAAAGTTTCCTCTGGGTAGACATCTTACAGAAAACATACTATTGCTGATGAAGCATACATTTGGGGGAATTATCACTTCCTAATAACAATGCATGAAGAAACAGGTTTGCGTATCCTAATGCTAGGGATATTTATAAATATATTTAAAAAGCAGGAGGGGAAATAGCAGGCAATTTTGCTTCCAGAACATAAGTCAAGTGTGTATTATTAAGCCTAAATAGACTGGATTAATCAAATGTCATACTGGCACTTCTAATAATGATTTTACATTGCAAATTCCATTACCTAGCTTTACCAGCCAGGAGAAAAGTTACAGAAGATCAATTAAACAAACAGGAAATTACCTTTTTTTCTTTATAGTCCATGACTTCCAGCACTTAGAGTGGTGCCAAGACCTCTGAAAATTAAACAGGCATTTGCATAAGATTAATAACTCACTTGCTTTCTACCTGAGTCACTGTAGCTTATTTAGGACCCCAGAGTTATCTAATGTCTACTAGAGAGGCTGGAGATGATGAGAGCGAATTAAAAATGGCTTAATATGTCAGAAAGGATCGCAGCATTTTAACACGGGGCTCTTACAGTAATAAATGCACCTGCAGCATCCCAGAGATTAATGAGTAAGATCTCAGCAGAATCAGTTTAAGTAGGACGCTGCCTACGCGTGTTCACCGGTAGGTACACGTTCCTGCCCTGAAGCAGGCCGTGAGCTCCTGTGGATGTGTGGGAATGATCTCTCTAGAGGCAGACACCCTGCTTGTAAGGAAGGAGCCTTAAATTTGGCCCCGGGGCCACATCTGATTTTAGGAGGAACTAGAGGCTTGCTGAGTTTAGAGAGAACATACCCTGCCCCGTCAGCAGGAGGCTCCTGTTTGAAGCCCAAGCAGCCAAGCCGAGTTAGCTGGTACATCTTAAAGTAGGACTCATTTTCCTTGTTATATTATGAGTGCGTTTTAAAGGATGCTGTTTAGAAGGATTTCTTCTCCCCCCTAGAAGGAAGCGTGGGGTGCATTTTCCCGCCCCCAGCTTTGCCTGCCTTGCCCCCCTTGGCGCGGAGGGCAGGCTGGAGTTTCTTGCCACCAGCCATGCGGCACAGGAGGTGGCACCGTGGCTCGGTACGTCTGAGGTCACACAGCTTGGAGTTTGGATGAGGCTGGGTGGGGAGAAGTTTTGGGGACCTCAGATGGTCTCCTTGCTCCACCGCTGCATCTGTCCAGTGACCGGCTCTATTCATCTGGGCGGCTTACAGATCCTTGCACTTGGGGAGAGACGGTGTCAAGCGGCACGAAACTGGTGCTGTCACAGGCACAGGGTCGCTTTTGTGATAACTGGGCTCACCAACGCTAACTAATAATAATCGCCATAGGGAAAAAAAAAAAAGAAAATAGGTTGGCTTGACAATTGGAGGGGAGGGGAATAAACATTTCTTGTCACTTATTTGACAGCCCGAGCTGCACGTCCACGCCCCAGATGGGGCCGGGGATCTTGCTGGACCCAGGTTCACACAGACCGAATAAATGATGTGGTTGTTACTACTTGAGCTGCTTAGCAACGGTTTGGGGGAAGAGAGTACTTCCTCCTCCTTTCAGTGGCTGGCTCCTAACAGGATGTTTAGCCAGATGGTGTACATAAGATTACTGGAAAATGATTTTCAGATAAATCATGAGCCTGAACAAACTAATGTAGTTCCAGGTGCGTTATCTGGTAATCCATAGCAGAAGATCATTTCAGAGGAGAGCGCTACTGAATCTGTCCCTGAAAAACCTGCAAGTTTCTTTGTGTGTAGCTACCTATCTATCTGTATACAGAGACCCAGCAGCAATCTTACTTCTTTAAAAAGTGAGTATGGAGGGGGCTGGAAGGAGGCAAAAGTTTCCTTTAGTGGCAGTTCTTTGAAAAGAGGCACAGAATGTGGGAAGACAGGATATGTGGGGATGAGGGGATGAGGGCAGCAATCCTCTTTATCCAATCTGAATGAGAATTAAGTTTCAGTTAGGGTGAAGAATTGTGGGTAGCTTCCTCAAAAAAAAGAAAAAAACCCTATCATTCCTCATTTCAGTACATGAAATGAATATACTTTAAAATAAAAAAAAAAAACAAATAAAAAGAAAGGAAACAGGATTTGGCAGTCAATTCCTCCATGATTAAAGGATGCAGAAACATATGAGGCAAAAAACAGCTTTTGAGGGTGATTAAATGCTGAAATGAATCCAAAGGCATTTGATAACTGCAGAAGCAATTTACTCAGAATATTCCTTCTATTTTTGACAGCAGCCATAGTCTTAATTGGAGGAAAATAGTTTGAAGAAAACACAAAGCACAGACTATATATACATACATATATATAGTACTTATAAAAGTAGAGTTTAGAAGTCTGTATCACTGCTGGGGTTTGTTTTTGGTTTGTTTGTATTCTGCATGTTTGCCACACTGAGATCAGGCTCAGCTGAGTATTTATTTGACTGGAGCTCACCAAACGGGTAACCCTTGAGAGCAGGATTAAAAGCCAAATAACATTCAGAGAGCGATGTTGGAAATGTGCAAGCAACTGTATTGGCAAGCTGCATTTACAAAGGTCATTTGATCCCAGCATGTGCAGAATGTATGCACATACTAATTGAGAGGCATATCTGAAAATATGACAGCCTGTTATTTGTGAGAGCATTGCTTGTATTTTCAGGAATAGGAGAGGTTCAGACGAGGGCAATAAAAATAGCTTGAAGCATGACAGGAAAGTGTATAGAGCCGGCATGCAAAGATGGTAACGCTGAGACAGAGGGCTGTGAAATCACCAAGGCGGTGGAGAAGGTGAATCGGGAGCAAGCTTTCTTTGCCTTTCTGAATACAAGGACTAAGGGGCATGCAATGAAACTAGCAAAGGCCAAATTTGCAAGAGGGATGTAAAGTGGTTCCTCACACAGCTTGCAGTTAAACTGTGAAACTCGTTGTCACAGGGCACCGAGGAAGCTAACGGCCTTTCACAGGTTCAAAAAGGCATTGGAAAAATCCTGGTAAAATAATCCAGTGAAGACTACTACATGCCTAGACAGCACCTCTGGCTCTGGAGTGAGTGAGCTACAGACACCCAGATGGAGACTACTCAGGGAAAAAACTGTTACATGCTTCCCTGATACTCATGCTGTTTCCTAAACGTCCACAGTTTGCCACTGTCGGAGCCAAGAGAGCAGGAGAGCCCGCCCTTGGTCGGAGCCAGCACAGCTGCCCTGTGTTCCTCTCCTCTAGATTGCTCTTGTCAGCAACCGACTGACGACCACGAGAGTATTGGTAGAGTATCAGCACGACTCACTGCGACAAAACCAGCTCTCACCCCTGAACTGGACAGGTCCCGTTCATGTGCCCCAGTCACAGGAGGGGAGAGCCAGAGGGCCCTCGGGTGGGCTGCTGTCAGCCTCCATGGAGGCATCCAGAGCCAACCAGCATGGACCCGGAGAAGGGAGAGGCAGGCTACGAAGGTGAAAGGCCAAATCGGAAGCGTCTCTGCTTGGAGGGGAGCAATGGTGTCTTCACTGGAAATAAAACTGTCCTCCTTTTGCTGAAGCTGGGGATAAGCTCGGTGGTGGTAGGGACGCCTATACCCACTGGGAGAGAGTTACTCCCCATCGGGTGATGCACTGAGCATCAGGTGAATGGGGCCTAAAGATACTTGAAGCAGCTTAGTAGCGAAGAGAGATCAGGCAGGGAAAGAAGGTATCTAAAATAATTAATAGGAGGAAGGCCAGTGCAGAGTCCCCATTCATCCTGTTGCGTAAAATTCCTTTTAATTTATCATGCCATTGACCAGATCCCAGTGTTAAGTCACAAAACAAAGATGCTGCAGGGTCTGCCAGTCTGGTATATATGTAATCAACATAGTGAGGGAGGAGGGTCAGAAACACACTGTATTTCACCAGTAGCTTTCTTAAGGCCAGATTCTCCTTGCATTAGTTGTTCTGTGATTTCCAGCTATGCTGGAGGATATGGAGGATAATATAACATTGTACCTCTGTACAGAAGCCATGTTTTTCATAGTCAATTGCATTTTAAAACTCCCCTACTTTCCTCTGAACCATTTGACATTGGTTCATGTTTGCAAAGGGTTTCAGTGCAGGCTAGAGGCTCATCTTTTTTGAAATACATTATTACTAATAAAATCGTGCCTTCTCTCTCTAAAACAGTTTATACTTACATTTGTGCATCTATTCTACACAGAACATGCACACTTGAACAGAAACCGTTCAGGTTACCACTGATTTTATAAAAGAAAACTTTAAATACATGGATTTTACTTTGCAAAGACTGACTGCAGCAGCGGAACAGTTCAGTTCAACATTGCCACTCGTGGAGCCCTTGATGCTTCTGCTCTTGTGGCAAAGGAAGGTGTCAGCTGCAGGTAGTTCTATAGTACACAGCCTATCTATGACCCACCAGCACACTTCATGTAAACCTGTAAAAAGCTGTTGGTGGCAGAGCCTCTAATAATGTGATCTGAATTTCAGTAGTTTCTTGATCCATACATGGAATTACTTTACTGTACTTTTCCCAATGTATTTCTTTTCCTTCTGTAGGTCTGGGTGTATGAGAGGTATTTCACCATACACATTGTGAATGTACTTACATTTTTAGGGTTGTTATTTTGCTTGGAAAAACTTAATGTTATTTTTGAGCTATACAAGAATCAACAAGCAAAAAAACCCAAAGACGTTTATGACAACATATACAAGTGATGCAGAGTTTAACCAAAA
This sequence comes from Haliaeetus leucocephalus, assembly GCF_000737465.1. Taxonomy (NCBI): domain Eukaryota; kingdom Metazoa; phylum Chordata; class Aves; order Accipitriformes; family Accipitridae; genus Haliaeetus; species Haliaeetus leucocephalus. The sequence goes on from NW_010972529.1 coordinate 1,186,074, forward strand.
AGCTTTATCGAGCTACAGTTACCCTGAATAATATCTGCTTATGGGACAGCCCTGTGCTGGTAGACCAGAACAGATTCTTCATATGTATATTAGGCACAGTGTGCAAATACTCTGCACACTCTCAAAGCAATCCAGGAGCATATCGACTACTGCACTGGCAAATTAACTAATAAAATAGCAATATACACATAGGTACTCAAGGGCTTAAGGGGAAATCTTAGTTTGATTGTTCATAGAAGAAGAGTGCATTCGCTAACAAATTTTTAGAAAATGAGCTGAATACATTCTAGGATATTTTGTTGAAGGCTAAATCCACTTGGAAATGAAAGAAACCAGGTTCCAATTACTCAGGTGTACCTCATAGCTATAAATTACTGTTTGCAGACTCTATAAAGTGGTAGCTTATATTTAGATAGGAAGCTGAGAGGAACTATAACTCATAATCCTTTCCTGCTTTGGTAGATGGAGAATGAAAAGAAAGCAAAAGAGCCCCACAAACCACAATCCCTAAATCCAAACTCAACAAGACTGATAAATTTCCTTTGAGCTTAATTTTGGCAAGTAATTTGAACAATTGGCATCTGCATAAGCTTGCCTCCTTGAGCTCACTCTCCATCAATTACTGAAAGCGTATAGATTACATTGCACACACTCACCAAAGAAAGCTACACAGAGCTGAGATCTGATGCAGATCTTGTGTATCAGTACCAGTAACATACAAAAGCAGGTATTATATAAAATACAAGAACAACTTTACAGGGGTTCAGACTTCCGTTGGTACTAAACATTTGAAACCTGCTGTATTCAGAATTGAAAATGCATTCCAAATGAATCTAAAAATGTTCATATTTTGAAATATTCAGTTAAGTCATTCTAATTAACATCTAGTCTGTTTTTAAATTAATGATATGTACGCACAACTTTTATGCCATCTTAATATACTTTTGTCCTAGCATCTCCTTGATTTTATTAAAATTTTAATAACTTTTTAAGCAAGGGAATTATGTCTGATGTTGACTAAGTTATGGCTAGATTAGAAGCTAGCAGTTTACATCAACAGCTGAAATTATGCCCCCTTGAAATGTGACAGTTTGTTTAAGTCACAGTTCCACACTAGATTCTCATAAACTCTTTGCTCTCCTTAAAGGTTATAAATCTATTTTTAGACTAGAATATGAATCTGTAGTTGATTTTTAAAATAATATCAAGTAGGAATGCCATCTGATTCCAGTTGTGGTTAGATTTTCGAGATCTAACACAAGCCCGTAGAAACAAGATATAAAACTACCAACATATCTGCAAGTGTAGCATGGGAATAGTGGTGCTGCAGTAATTTTAAAGTTATTATTAGTAAACATTCCTTAAAAAACCCAAACAATGTATTGTTGATAGTAAAGACACCTGTATTATCTTTGAAATCTCTCAGTGCTATCAGTTTTGACACAGTATTCCTTTTATATAATGTTTACATCTTCATGTGAAAGCCTGAGGCAATTAAGCTTGAAAAACAGTGCTTGATGGCAGCATTGATAGAGGTCTAGTCATTTAGCTTCTGATGACCAGCTCATACCAAACTATGTCAGTCCCGCATCTGAAGGAATACTGTGATGGGAGCAAATATTTAGCTGCAATGCTCTCCATGCTGCAGTTCCCATCCCGGGTGCCTTCTAGTTGACCTAAGAGTTTTCTTTATCAGCCAGCAGTCATTTAGTTTTAGTCTGAGACCAAATCAATGCATTTGCTTCCTTGTCACCTAGCAAAATCAAACGAGCTTCTCCATAAGTGAGAGACAATTACTGATGGGTGTAGGGAAGAAAACAACTGATTACTGCAGTTTTGTTTTCTATGTTGGGCTGTGGTTTCACACATGCTGGTAGGTATTGGTGAAGCCATTCTAAACCAGAGTGCCCTCTTCACCCACAGAAGCTGCTCCTGCCTCCAGTCTGGCACAGTTGTTTGTGTGGCTCCATGCCGAATCAGGTGGGGAACTGATTTGTCCAAAAGGAGCTCAGTTTGAAGAAATAGTTTTTTCAGCTGGATCTGTTCCCTTATCTGACTCACCATGTGGCTGCACACCCAGATGTGCTGGGCACAGGACAGTCTGCAAGTGGAAACGAGCAGCAAGGCGCAGGGCTTGCTTAGGCACTGAAAATTGGAGTGGGCACAGTGTCTTGGACAATAACTTCCCTGGTTTGAATCAGCATTTCCCACAGAATTCAGAATTTCCAGAAATAGTTGTTTATCTTAATTTGAAACAGTCAATTTTCAGCTGTCTGTGCAGAGGCCATCTAGAGGGGAGGTCATAAAAGATAGAGGAGGGAAGGTCTGAAAGATGAGATAAATGCTAATAAAGATCAAATCTCTTATCTCTATAGTATCATCCAGTCTCGAGCATCTCCTGCTTTTGGATACTGTGATAAGGATCTCTTCACTTGTGTCAAAACCTAACTGTACCAGGAAAGACATAGCTAGCACAGGAGAACAAATTAATGGGTTCTCATAAGAAAGGAGGGGGAGAGAGGTCGGACTGCAATGGGGCCTAAGTTGGTTAGAAAATAAAAGAATGGTTGCATGGCTGAGTAATAGAAACTTAAGGGAAAAAGTAGCTCATGGGGAAAAGCAAAGGGGAGGAGGTGAAAGCGAAATAAAAAGCAAGAGGGAAGGGATGATAGCAGAAGGATGATGTGAATTAGAAGCCAAGACGAGGAACAAAATAGCTGAATAAGGGTTTGAGGGGAAAGATCATGGCAGTTATTACCACCTTTGGGGAAAATGGGCTTTTTAGTAGAGAAAACCCAGTTTTATGCAAGAATAAAAAATAAAATATAAGACTCAAAGTGCTGATTAATATTGGTTGGGATTGGCTGAAAAAGGGAATAAGGTAATTTAGGAAGGAAAATACTGGCAAGGAAAGTAAATACTGGTGCAGTGTAAGAGAACAGAAGTGAGAATGCTCCTCATGGAGAATGAATAAAAGTAGGGATGAGAAACAAACTGTTGCACAGAAGGGAACAAAATGGCTTGTCTTGAAAACAGGGACTACACCACTGGCAGAAAGGAATGAGAGCACCAGGGGAAAGGAAGCAAAACTAATGACCACAGATTCAGATATTATTTTGGTAGATACTGAAAAAGAAGTGACGGGATGGAAGGAAGACCAAAGAAGATCAGAGGAGGAGAGGTTTGAGAGGAACCTACATTCAGGTTCACCAATCTTGGTGATGTTAAGGGCAGGGGAGAGGTGCCTGTGATGTTGCTTAAAGACAGCTACTAAATTCCTGCAAGCACTTGGCTTCCTCCTTCCTCCTGCCTTCTTCCCGAGGAGGACTTCATTCTGAAGACGCTTACCTGGGAAGAGGAGGGCTATACAAGGAAACCCAGAGAGGGAAAACATCTACCTCAGGGAACACACAGCAGGGGAGAGGAATATTGTCACTACTTAAACATGCCCAAGAGACAGCCTGAGGCCCATAAAAGCTCACTACCTAATGAAAAGTAGTATCTCATGATATATCATGTAGAAGATGCATCTACGACTCAACTCATTTTATGGCTGCCAAACTCTCAGTAGGTGGAAACCATTTTCAGCCCTTGCAAGGCAAGGCATGATCACACTTGTGATTTCTCAGGAAAGGTTCAACAGCTCATTACCTACATATGTGCTTATATTATACCTTTGGGAATAAGGTTTCTTTTTCTTTTCCAGAAAGATAAGGCTGTTAAATAAGCTTCCAACCACCTTGAGGCTTACACAGACAAGATTATCTACTGCCTGGAAGCAGGCACACAGAGGAAATCCTGATCTGCCACATCCTGTAGAAGAGAGAACTCCCATGAAATACAACTAGCACATTTTGGTCCATGCACAAGTTCACACAAGTGTTTTTCAAGATGTGACATCCACAAACTCTTCCAAGATTCCAGCACTGAACTTTTGTATTTTCTTTCTCTTCATAACACTGTAAGTCATACATGAAACTTTAAGGTGTGAATCTCGCTCAGACTCATGAGGCAAACTTTCTTCCGTGTACATTACATGGGTAAACTGAAGGAAGTGAGCTTTGATCCATTACGAGCACTACCCAGTAAAGGTAGATGGAGCACGTTTATTCCAACATTTGTCCATAGGCTGCAGGACATCTTTCTTACTTTCTCCTTCTGTCTATGAAAGCAGGCCATGGACCAGTAACTGGCAGAATGTGCAGTCAAATATACTAGCACTAATTTGATCCCTCTCTCTGTAAAAGCATGAGCCTCTATCACTTATGCTCAGGATGAGGAGATGTTAGTGTGACCAGTCAAACTGTGTGGCATAGTTCCTGGAGTGACACAGCATTTCATTCTGTTCAAGCAGCTTACACAGACTTGGTGTTGGCCTTACATACTATAAGAGCGGATGAGACTTTACCCTCTTATATTTCAGCTGTCCTCCCAGCTCTGCTGAAATGATCTTTCCATGATTTTAGAACATGTCCATGTTCAGGTGTGGAGATCCCTCCATGCAAAGCTTGCTCCCTGTTGCACATTGCACTTGTCACTGCTGATATGTTTCAGTAAATATTAATCAAGGGTTAAACTGATTTAGGGGAGAGATTTTATTTATAATTTTGTCATTTCTACTGGTACTCTGCTGACAGTCTAGTGGTGTAAGTGGTGTTTACTGGATTGCTGCCTCCTTGGGACAGGGATGTCTGTGTGTTTGAAGAATGTCTGGAAAATGGAAGAGGGGCCAGACTAAGAAAGAACTAACCAGGACACTGTTAGTTTGCCTGGTTTTAGCATAGGAACCTCTCTCTGATAAAGGGGACTAAGAGCAATGTTTGTGAGAAAATAACCAGCATAACCAGTTATAGTGGAAAGTGCTCAGCAGAACGTCATTACTCTTGTGCATTTAGACATTGATGTAAAACAGCATTACTCAGTTTCACTGTAATTATATAACACAGAGCCTGCACTATGGCTAGAACAATAACAACAAAAAGCTTCAATTTCCTTCAATTTTTGTTACTAGAATTTTACTGTTTGTTGATGCGCCACAGTTTTCTTCATGTACTTTTCCCATAACTGCAACAGCTGCCCTGTCAGGGAGTGAAAAGCAAGCAACGATTACGTGCCAGCTTTAGGGTCACGTATTTGCAAAAATAAAATATTTTATAGATGCTTTTATGACCTTTGCAGGGAAAGGCTGAAGTCACAAGAATAAAACCCGCTGTTAAAAGCCTTACCCCTTCTGTACTTCACAGCAGAAAGCTAGCACCTCCACTCAGCATGCTAAGGCTGTATAGAGAACAGAGTGGCAGCCTCATCACGGAAAGACATATGCCTGCCACAAGGATATTAGGGCCATAGAGACAATCTGACAGAGTAAAAATGTGGAAGACTTCACCTAGAAACCTGAAAGATCTCATTCCCCAGATACTTCCAGCCAGCTGTTTTGCCTTGTATTGGCTCCATCAGGGACAGTGCTGGAGGGACAGAAGAAGGAGTTTATTTTTGGCTGTTCCCAACCACCTACCTTCTTGTCCCTCACATAGCTGGGAATGGCTTCCGGACAGATTTGCTCCATAACCTTCCCAGGGACTAAGGTGAGGCTGACCAGCTCATAGTTACCCAGATCCTCTTTCTTGCCCTTCTCAGAGACAGGTGTGACATTTACCTTCTTCTCATCCACTGGAAAGTGTCCCAGTCACCACAACCTTTTAAAGATAACAGAAAGAGGCCTTGCAATAGCATTGCCCAGCTTGCCTAGCACCCTCAAACACAGCCCGTCTGGGTTCATGGGCTTCTGCATGCCCCATTGGCCTAAGCAATGCTTACCTCCTTCTTCCCTTGCAAAGGGTGATGCTACACTCCCATGTTCTCTGCTTAGGCTCAGGAAAGTGGGAGATGAGATGGCAGGTCTTACCACTGAAAACTAAGGCAAAGCAAAGCATCAGGTACCTCAGCTTTTTTCTTGTCCTTTGTCACAAGGTCCATCCACCAGGGTGCCAGCTAATAAATACCTCTGCAATTTCCCTATATGCAGCTGAGGATGCCAACAATGCATCCTTGTATACCCAAATGTTGGCAGAGCTAATTTGAATGTCAAGGAAGAAGAAGTTCCTTTTCCTGGCTGCATCTTCCCTCTTCCCCTGCCCCAAGTCTTGCAATGCTGTTTGCCAAGGTCTGGTGCAGGAGCCAGGCTGCCGAGGTCACCCTGATGGGTAGTTAGGCTGGACGGGAGGGAAGCTGCAGTCAGAAGGACAGATCAGAGAGACCGCACAAGAAAAGGGTGGCTACAATTTTTGCAAGGGATATGTGGCAGATTACTGCCTTGGCCTCGTCTTGTCTTCTGAGCTACCCCTGCTTCTGGGGGAATTAGGGAGTATGCCCTATTCCCTTTTCTCCTACCACCTCCAAAGGCAATCTTATGCAGATTTACTCTTATCACCTTTAGAAATAGGATGGAGCGTCCTGCCACTACATAGGTCAATGGGACGTGACAAAGTGCAACAGTTCATGAGTTGCCTCTGTGAGATTGCCACGTGCTGCTTTCTGAGTTATCTCAGTATTGCTCTTTTTAAGTGCTTTATAGCTTTTTTTTGTCAATAACTGTCAAGTTTGAAGACACACTGCTTGTTATGGTGCTTCATCTCATTACAGTACCAAGAGGCAGATGCCTGCTTTCTTTGGGCACTCAGAACTCAGCCTGCCTTTGGGAGAGGTTTGGGTGAAAGTGTACAAAATTAGATCCAACATGAATTTGTGAAAAACTAAATTTCAAAGCAAAGGTTCACATATACCTAGCAGAACTCTTTTCTTTTTCTCATCTTCTGTCCAGCCTAAATTCAGAATAGCTAAAAGAAGAGAATTAATTTATATTTAACTAGCTGAATGCAAGTCTGGCATGAGAGCTGCTTTGCCCCATGACAAACGCTTGTATGACCATATCACCTCTGTAGGGCTGTCATTTTTTACCTTCATTAGCGACAGAGAGACAGAGTTCATAGCCATCAAAAAGCCTAAAGACATTATCTGTCAGTCATCGCCTACTGAAGTCAGATTTTCTTCATCTTTTCAAGAGATGGCAACGGTGCTTCTGGACCACAGTGGAAGATTATTTCTGTCTCACAAGAGTAGGCAACACTGCAGAAGGAACTGTAACCTTCACTATATTTGCATATTTCCATACATCCTTTCCATTTATGTTCTCAGTCAGTGTGAGCTTTCTGGAACCTTAACTTTGAAGAAAGTTTAGCCTGTGGTTTACAGTGATTTTTTTTAAAGTTTGAATAAAACATTAATTCCCTCTCCTTTCTGGATGGAATTCCTACTTATTTCACACATTTTTTATTGATTTCAGAACTGTTTCCCAGAAGTTTCTCCTGTCTGACATTCTCTAGAAGTACCAAATGGAAGACATGGTGAAAAATGTTAGCAAAGTCCCCCTCCAAATATTTCCATTGAGATTACAGTTAGAATCCATCCACTAAATCCTGCCCTATGATAACTTGTCCTAGAAAATGCATGGTATATTTATGGTATGTGCCATTATGCAAGCTTGTGTATATGTATATTACAATCTCTTTATCAGTACCATGACACTTGCATTAAATTTCATGGTAGCTACAACCTTCTCTGGAAAAATAGTCACCCAATTTGAAAGCAAAGATGGGGCCAAGTTTCAGAATTGAAGCTCAGTAGGAAATAAAATTCTTATTTTCATAAATTAATTAGTCCATAAAGCTGGTCCCTTGTCATTACGAGTAGTTTGCAGATGTCAGTAAAGGGAATCTGTCAGAAAATAGGAGGTGATTTTGACCAGAGAACATTTTTCTACATCTGAATGAATGCTGCATCACTTAGTGTAGGGAATATCTCTGCTCTTCAGTGTTTATTAGGAAGCATCCTCTTGCTGCCTTCGTAACTCACTGTCTGCATACATACTCACCTGAATGATTAAGAATGTAATAATTTACATTTTTAAAAATCACCTTTATTTTTCTCCAAGAGAATTAATAGCTCTGATGAGTTTTTCCAGCTATACGGTGGCTCCATTAGCTCCATATTTCAGTTTCCTGACTCCTTTGCATATTAAACACTGCTGCTGGGAAGGAGGTGCAGTCTGTCTCTCCTATGCAGAAAGAAGACACGAGCATTTGCAGGCAAGCAACACAGTCACAGCTGCAGGCACTAAAACTGGCTGGCCCATAAGATAGGGTGGGAGGTCTGGTTGCTATAACCACTTACCTGCGACCATCTAAGGTTACAAATACAGCCTGCCGTGAAATATCCTTTACCTACTGCCAAAACCAACCAAACACAAAGGACATATCAATGAGTAGAAGAACTGGGAGTAGCCTTGGTCCAATGAGTCATGACCGAGAAATCTGAAACTTTTTATTTCTTGAATTGCCATCTGGTCATAATTTTGGGGGCAGTGATAAATGGTCTGTGTCAGACGTTCTTGACAAAACCTTTCCTTGTGAAACTTTATGACAAAACTGGCATCAGTAGGAGCGTTTGCTAGGGGAGGGGGGAAAACCCAGGCTGGAGGCTCTGCTCCATCTGCCTAAGACGCTGCAGCCTCACTCTCCTGGTGAATGAGACTCTCTGTCAAACTGATGTTTTTCATTGGCACAGAGGAACATTTTCACTAGGATTGGCTTTAGATGGCACGTCAGAGGAACACACCGGGTTCACAGGCTTTGTGCTGCCTAGGTGTGTGTGTGGCTGCTGAGGTAGAATTAGGCACTCTTTCTTGCAGCAGATATTTAACTTCCAGTTCTAGATGGAAAAATTTCCTCACCAAGATCGTTAGAAATCTGACCAGAACTCACAACTGCAGCCGTGGGCTTCTGGAACAAAGATCAAGAAACCACATGCTTTTTCTAAGGAGCTGAAAGGAGAGATAGCACACTAAGATAGTAATAGATAGTAAAAATTATTTACAGATTTTTATATATAAAACTCTCAGCTTTATTAGTTCATCAACTGTTCTACAACACACCCAAGTCTGACTGCAATATCTCAGTTCAGCTGCTCACACCCACATGCCCACTGCTTCCAGAGGGCACACTGCTTTAGCAATGGCTCAGTGTAAGCAGGAATTTGGAATTAATCTAAATAACCTCTTCACCCTAACACTCACGATATTTAGATGTAAGCTGTCTCAAGCCCATGGAGAAGAGTGGAAATTAAGCCTTATAAAACCCCTGATGCTTTGCCTCCTTTAACATCATTCCTTTTTTTTCTTTTTTTTTTTTTTTTACTTAATGGTAGCCCTATTTACTTTTTGTAAGTCTACTACTTTAAAAATATTATAATACATATACACTGTGCTTCATAAATCCAAATGCTGGGACATGAAAATAGTTTTTATAACAACATTAAGGAAGATCTATCTTTCTTATGTGTACCAAAGGCATCACACTGACATTTTTAGGTGATGGGCCATAAGTTTGCCAGTGCAGCAGGCCCCAGGGAAATGATGATAACAATAAAGCACATATTCAAAGAAAGGTTTTTAAGATTTTTAAAGCTGTGTTCCACAAAGATATACAGTAATTGTATAATTACTTTTTAACTTTGGGTTTTTGAGAGGACTTCAACTCAGGCTCCAATTTCATGGAAGCAATTTACCAGAGACAGATTACTCTGGGAACATTTTATAGCACATAGCCATCTTTTTGTGGGATAATCAGGTAGGCAGAGGTCTACATATCAAAAAATGCCCTTGCATCTATTTGCTATGAATTGTACCTGTAATTATTTGCACGCACAGAATTGGAGGATAATTCTGAAAACTGGGGCCTTAATATCATGAATAATTTATAGCAAATGGGTTTGGGTAATTTGCAAGTTGTAAAGCATCATAAAATCCAAGGCATTTCCTATATCCATCTGGCATATTGGTTAGTATGGGCCAACTTAGTCAGCGTGTAAATGCAATTTCAACACCGGAGAGGCAAAGGGGCTTTTTCCTATTTGTATCAAAGCCACACCAAGTCCCCTAAGCCTGCTTTTCTCTGGCACTGGATATCCATAGCATTTAACTATTGTAATAATGGATGACATGCATAAACATTATTGAAGGTTAGTTCCTGCTTTGTGCCTAAAATGATTCCCTTGAGACCACATATAGCTTCAGTTTCACCATTACTCTTGTCAGTCAGTCATATATGCTGGCATTTCAGATACAGAGGCTTATTAATAACAGAGAAAATTCTGTACATATGCACACAGTACCAGGACAGACAGCTACCCAGCATTTTAAGGAGTTTAATGATAATGAGTTTCGGTCATCAATGTTTACGTGCAACTGTAGGCCCTCCGGTGGAACACAAACTGGTGTGTATTGGCAATGCTTTAAATACATAATGGAGAATTAGCCATGAATAGACATGAACTGGCTGTGAATAGTTTTATGTAGGATAGGAGGAAAAGACCTTGGAAGGCTTCTCGAACACGTACAATGAGGCTGAGCCTGGGCAGGCTGTCTGCAGTATACAGATGCACCATCGGAGCTGATCCAGGACAGTTTGTTGCTATAAAAGCTCAGTTTAGCAACAGCATGATTTTTATCTCACCATTGCATGGCACAGCAAGGCAAGCCTGCCTTACACATGCAGTTGCACACACAGTCAGTCTGTATCTTGGCAGCCACGTCCCTCATCCTTATAGAAACAAAACCCAGCTACTCTAATTCCCCATACAGAGCTGCTTGCTTTCTCTCCTCCGAGTCAGAGCGGTGCCTACAACTCACCCCAAATACTCATAACCTTTTCATTTGCTGTCTGGTCTAGCAGGTTACTTTCCCTATTCCCAGGAAGCTAATGCCTCCCTGCCCTCCTCCCCATGCTCAGGGAGGAGGGCAGGGAGGCATCAGTGTGCTGATGCTCAAACCAGCATCAAAGCACAGATTGCTTCCGCACACCCAGGGCAAGGGCTTATATGGCTCCTGATCACCTGTCACAAGCTGAAAAGAAGCATTTGGTCAAATAGTGAGAATATCCATGGCTAGACCATGAATTACTTGCAGTTAAGTACTTTACAGTGTAGTGTTTAAAGGGTCTGGCACTACAAGGCAGCACTGTCCATCTTGGTTTGCTACATTTTTATTGTTAGCTGTCCTGAAACAGAAGCAGCTGTTAAGTCTTGTATGTCATGCTATTTGACACAATTTTCTGTAACCTGTATGACTGTGCAGAACAACAACAACAAAGGTTCCCCCGAGAAAAGATAATATGCTACAGGCACGTATCAGCTACTCTTCCAGGAGGTGTTACAGTGAATTACCTGCCAGGTACTTCTGCCCTCTGTAGTTACCTGTCATAGGCAGGAGCTGGGAAATCCAAAGATCTTTTCTTCCTTATGCCATGAAGGTGGCAACATCTACTTAAGTGCAAAGCTCACAACTTCTCTCCAAAAATGCAACGCAAATGTCTGGAACAGACAGATATGGAGGTCAATATTTGAATCTGTAAATGGAAATGAGTCGCTGCAGTTCTGCCCACTTTCCTACATCCTTCCTGATATTACAAAGGGCAATACAAGCCTTCGTGAAAATCAAAAGCTAGCCACAATGCAAAAGAAAAAGATGGAATAAATAAAATATGTAAAATACATATTCCCTTTTCAGAACTGAACTGTGCATTGAGATAGATCCTTGAAGAATACATCTGCAAGTAACTAATCTGCAGAAACTATTCTGCTCTTTCTGTTTACTCCTTGCTACCAGCCATGGGGAGGAGGTGCTGGATACTGCAGGGAATTGCAAAGCCAGATTCTCAGCACAGAGCAGCCAAAATTTGATATAAATGTTCTCATATTAAGAGATCAATCAAACCAGCACTGTAGTTGCTCTGAACCACCAAAGTAGTGTAGAAGGATGTGTCTGCATGCAAAAAAATGGGAGAAGAGCCTATGCAATACACTGGAAGGGAACATCATCTGTATTCTTTCAGCTAAAGGCCACTTTCCCAAACTGTGCTGGCTAGCTTCTCTCCCAGAAAAGCTATCTAGCTGTTCATAGGACAGTAGGATAATTCAGGCTGGAAGGGACCTCGGGAGTCCACCCTCCTGCCCAAAGCAGGGCCAGCTCTGGGATCAGACCAGGCTGCTCAGAGCTTTCTCCAGGCAGGTCTTGAAAACCTCCGAGGACAGAAGTTGGATGCCTCTCCTGCAGATACACAGTGCTAGCCCACAGGCAAGAGTGGTAGCTGTGGCCATTGCGTCCCCACGGCTGCCACAGGACAGCTAGGCACTGGGTGGGCCACTTAGGTCCACCAGATACAAGCCGGGTCTTCATCCACCTGCCCCAAACCTTGTGGAACCTCATCCCTCTGACACATGGGCTGAGAAGCTGGTGCAAAGTCCTAGCAGGACTGTGGCAGGACTCACCATCTTTTTGCATGAGGATTATTCAGATTGGATGCCATTGTCCCAGGTAGAAAGAATGCAAAGCCTTGACAGACTGATTTCTTCTTTGTTTCAAATGCTCCTCTCAAACATGCTGCTGGATGTTGAATAAGCAACTAGCAAATCCTGGAACACTTAAGAATAAATGGTTTTATATTTATAGCAGAGTCTGAAATGTAGGTCTGCTCCTCATAAGTGAGACTGATTTTTCTCTGCTTTTCTGCCCAGTTTGCTGAAGGAGAATGCAAAAACAATCTTCTGAGGAGAATTTCTGAATGCTGCTTTGCAGCAAGTTTTAACTTCAATATAATCCTCATAATCATACCTACAGGTTTTCATGAAACTGGGTCTATTTTCATGAAACTGTTCTATTTGCTGCTGTAAACATTCTACCATAGAACAGAGCTTGTCCTTCTGCATGTCTCTGTACTTACTGGAGCTCGAGAGTCACTTTTAATGTTTAAAAATAAGTAGGAAATAGAAGTATTAATCTTTGTGTCTACCTTAGCAAAGCCTGTTGAAGACTTGCCAGATTCCTGCATGCTGTTAACTTCTCCCACCAGGCTTAATACAGTATTGCCTAAGGCCTGTTTCTGTGACTTTTTCAAAAAAGTCCTTCTCCCGCCTCTCATCTATAAACTTTGAATGATTTTAGCCCTGTTGTGGAATAAATACTCTAAGATAGTTATCATAGGACAGCAGTGGCAATCAGCCACCACTACCTATTAAGATCTGCTGAACACAGAAGGCCTCCTGCTGCCACATCCCACCCACAGATCCTTGCAGGAAGGGACAAGGGGACCTCGGCGTGTGGTGCACTGTGTCTCTAAGCCATTTCAGTACAAGGGAAATTTTGCACAATGTGTGCTATTCTGGATGCAGAAATTTTGCAGTTAACTACCACCATGTCTGAATAATGCAAAAGAATCACTTTCATAACAAAAGTCCTCACATGGGGAAAAACTTTCTTTCTTTAAAAAAAAATCTTTAATCAAGAAAACCCAGTTGCTTCTAGCAGATGATTTAGATACAAGAAACCATCTCCAACACATGCATGATTCAAATACTCTTTTCAAAGCAAGTCTTTTGATGAAATAAGGGAATTAAACATCAAAACCAATGTCTATCAATTGCAAAAGACAGCCCTTGGTGTGACAGCTGGTCAGCCGAGGAGCAGAGAGCTGACAGCTCTATTACTCAGTTCATTATCCAAATGTTTCAGAACGTGAGATAATTTTATTAAAACAGTGATGTCAAAGAGTTATTAAGAAAACCAGCGGTAAATGGTCCTTGAAAGAGAAAAAGAAAACACCAAAAATGTGTTTATCAGTTTGGATGGAGCCACATAGCTGCTAGCTGAGCTTCACCACCAGCCCACAGGAGCAAAAAGCATCGCCCAGGCACAGTGGTGAACCTCTAAGTACTTTTGGTAGATGTCCTCCCAGGCATTGTCCTGTGAGCAGAAACCTGGCTACCTGCAGCTTCCTGCAGGTTTCTGAAACCCAGTTATCTAATGAAACCCCGTTAACTGCAGACATGCAGCAGATTTCTCTCAAAGCCCTCCTTTCCCTCAGTCCCCACTTCAATACCTCTGCTCCGGCAGGGCTCCCCAGTGGCCCTGCCCACAGTGGGGCTGCTGCTCTTCTCTCCCCGCTGGCTGCTCCTGACAAAATTCACAGGAGAGGAATTAGCTCTGAGAAAGCTGCTGTTTATTTGTGAGGACAGACAGGAAATGACTTGACAGATGGACAGAGGGCTTGTTCGAGTCTTCTTGTCCTCAGAGAAGCTAAAAAGTCTTGGTTTCACGTGGCATGTGCGAAGGATATAACGGCAAATGGTGTGCTGGTGGGACTGGCACAGCTGTGTGAATTTATACCGACAGGGCGTATTGCTTATACCTATTTACTGTACCTTGTTGCGGCATGTATTGCATTAGGTGCCAGGCAGACAGGGGGTTAAAGCTGCATCAGCAGAGCTCTCCCTGGGTAAGGTCTGAGGAAGGCTAAGCTTCTTCATCCTTCACCCGGTGTTAATGTTTGCAGTATTTTGTGTCTTGCACATTTCTGAAAGCTTTCACGTCACACTAGCAGCAGCAAAACCAGAGGCAGGAAAAATGGGTGCAGCGTGATCTATCAGCAAGATGGTCATGGTTCGGCAGTCAGGCCCACAGACTGGTTTCTTCCTTTTTTACATGTGAGTGGTCTGTAGTTGCCCCATCACCAAGAGATTAGGTTTATTTATTTGTTTGTTTGTTTTAAATTGTAGTAAATTGAGTAGGGTTGCATCTCAATTTGTAAATGTTTTTGTGTACCCTTTTAAACCCCAACTGTGCAACCCACTCCCCCGCCCTCCAAGACACAGCCCGTTTTCACCACACCGGCTTTTCAGACCCTTGGGTTGCCAGCAGACGGGAAGCTTTACCAGCCTCTCTGGAAAGGAGAGAGTCCACGTGCGCAGCAGGAGCAGGCGGTGCGCTGCCGCTTGCTTCCCCAGCTGCAGGTTTGCATCCTGCAAAGGGGGCTCCGGCCCCCTGGGAAGGAGGTTGAAGAGCCCCCGGAGCGTGCGGTGGCCATTGCCCCCGTGGTGAGCTGGCAGAGCCTTCCTGCATTTTGCTCACTCCTGCCATCCGGTAGTTGCAGGGGAAGGTCCCAGGGGCATTTCCAACCGCAACGACCTCGCCTCTCTTAAGACCGTTTAAGGAGTGGGAAATCAGACACAGGGGAAGGCCTCTGCCACAAATGCCAATAAGTTATTTTCCAGGCCGTTGAGTGACCTTCCTTTGCTATTTGGGTAGGAAGCCTGAACAGAAGCGTGCTCTGCTTAAGAAGAGCACACTGCGCGGGATGCGCCAGCCACCCTCTGAGCTGAGCAGGTGCGAATGCACTGGGAGAAGGAAGCACGAGGAGCGAGGAAAGGAGGGCGGGAAAGGCATTTTAATTAAAACCTCAAAACAAGGGGTCAGGGAAATCTGCCTGCATGACTTTGGATCATCACATAAAGACGTATTTGTGCCCCACGGTGCAGTAGAGTTCAGCACGCAAAGCCTGCGCTAGTGCCACAAAGCTGGCCTCTGGGACCAGGCGCAGCAGAGCCGTGTCGGTGGGGTGCTGCCGAGCCGGCACGCGTGCTGGGCTGCGTGTGCTGTGGCCGGGAGCCAGAGAGCCAGAGCTGGTGTGCTGCCCAGCTCCTGGCCACCTCTGCAGAGCAGCAAACAGAGCAAAAATCTAACAGAGCTAAGGAAGCAGGCCTTTACTGTGTTTCTCAGCTTCATACCTCCATAAAGTGGAGTTCATCCAGACCTGTCTGCACTTTCTCTGTTTTGTTGTGGTTTGTTTTTTTTTCTACTGCCGATAATATAATTTCATGTGCTAAGGGGAGAAAACAGTCTCACTAATAGGACATCAAAGCAAATCCAGGCCATGCTGTGTTTTAAATAAAAAGACAAAACAGTAGTTTCTCCAGGTCATTTTCCTCTTCGCTGTGAATCTGGAAACCTGGAAAACCCTATTTTGGCAAATAACCATATTGTTGCTGTAATGTTAAATTATGCAGATGGAAAATATAAGACCCTCAAGGAGACTGAGTCCCTACCTGCAGTCCCAGCATGTTACCCTGTAGTCACAGCAAGAAACGCAGTGCATCCATGGAGAGGTGACATACCCCTTAAAAGCTCCCTATGGTTTACCTCGGTGTAAACCTGCTTCCTTAGTGCTCTACCTGGTTTTGCTTTTTAAAGATCTTAATGGTGCAGCTGCCTTCTTTAGTGAAATGAGCTCCTATTTTGTAGAGGGCCCTTTGATCATTGAGGCATCAAGAGAACATGCACAGTCAAAAATAAAAAAAAAAAATTGCTTGTAATATTAAAAGCTTTGCTATAATTTAAACATGGAAAAAAACAACCAAGCAAATGTCCAGCCTCTCTGCATTTTCTTCCGGACAGCAGTGACCCAAAACCAAGACTCTGGGCAAAGTGTAGAGAGTAAATTGAATTTCACATGCACGTCAAAGAGGACCATCTCCAGTCAAACCTATCACCATGTTTTCAGATGTATTTGCAACCCTTCTTGCTCAGGTATCGTCTTTATTTGAGATACCTAGAGTATAGTAACTTCAACCTCTTCTTGTCTCTTTCTGGTTCTCTTTTTCTATTTAGAATGAAGTAATTGTTTTCTTTATCAATCTCCTTCCTAATCTCAAGTCTACAGTCAGTGCTCTGCAAAGTATCATCTCCTGCAGTAAGACCGTAGTTAGGTCTAACTTTCTGAGCTCTCACTTTTTAAGGTAGATTGTTATTTCCATTGAACTGGGAGCTTCATCAGGCTCTTGTAATAGCCTTTTATAAAGATTTTCTCAGACACAGACCTGAAAAAAGTGAGAAAACTGTCCTTCTTCTATATAGACAAAAAAGTGGCTGATTTTACACACACATATAACTTCCGAGGTTTGGAGACCCACGCTGTGCATCCATCTGCATAAAATCTTTTTTACTGAGATGAGAGTATTTTAGCTCTGCAACACCTACCATGCAAAGAAGTATGCACTGGCTTAGGTTTAACTTTAGTCCCATTGAGCTCAGTAGGATCAGTCGTGCAAAAGTTTAGACATACAGGTCTTAGCATAATGAGAGACAAAGAAAACATTTTTTCAGAAACCACGTATGAAATTTTTACTCATTTGGATGTCAATAACAAAACCTCCATGAGCCAGGACTTCAACCATGACTGCTGTGTAAAGTGTGATTCAGGCTTATTCTGCAAGTAATTTATAAATATGTCATCTTTCTTGTCTTACTAAGAATTAAATCTGATAACATGAAACGTGTATCCCACTGTTTTTCAGATAGATCTCACATCTTCATTTTCAGTGAAAAAAAAAATTAAAAAAATGAATGAACTTGTGTTTATGTTCCTTTTGTGCAAAAACCTGATTTTTAATTTTTAATTTGATGAATGTCATAGAGAAATCTAGGTAAAATTCATGTCACCATTTCCTAAATTCATTTGGCTTTATGTAGGGCATATGGCAAGATTCCTCCAAGACAAAAACATAATGAAATTAATTTTTACATGTTTTTGTAAAAATGCACAACCTCCACACTAAAACATTTACAAATATTACATGGGGCTTTCAGAGAAAGAGATTAATTTCTGGTTTTTTTTAATTGCCAGAAAATGCCTTAAACAAGCAAGCTGTTCATTCAGTAAGTACACCTGGAAGAGTTAAAAGAGATCACTGCTGAAATAAAGCATTTGCCACATTAGGCAAGGGGAAATAGGTTTTCTCACATCCTGATGAGATGGACATGATTAAACATGTGGACTCCACACACAGCTTTCAAGAGGAGGCATTTGCAGTAATAAGAACTCTTAGGCAGCACAATTTATACCCCAAAATGGGAAAGAGGGATCATGCAGCTTTGTCCTTCTCGGAAAAAGATTCCTGAGGACACCTTGTCCCCTGACATGCTGCCTCCTCCTTGATCATTGCTCTTGAGGGAAACCCATCCAAGTGTCTCAGCTGGGAGCGCAGCTGGCCTACAGCTAATGCAGTGACTTACAGTGCTGCTCCTTTTCCCTTTGCTTTTTTCCTTTTCTTTTTTCCTTTGTTCATTTTTTCTTTTTTTTTTCCTTTTCCTGTTCCTTTTCCTTTTCATAGCATCATAGAATCATAGAATGGTCTGGGGTGGAAGGTGATCTAGTTTAAAGGTGATCTAGTTGAACCCCCTGCAATCAGCAGGGACATCTTCAACGAGATCAGGTTGCTCAGAGCCCTGTCCAGCCTGACTTTGAATGTTTCCAGAGATGGGGCATCTACAACCTCTCTGGGCAACCTGTGCCAGTGTTTCACCACCCTCATCATAAACCCTTTCACCACCCTTTTCCCCTTTTCATTTTCTTTTCCTCCTCTTCCTCTTCCTCTTCCTCTTCTTCCTTTTTTTCCCTTCCCACTGCCTTTGGGAGAAGGCATGGCAGTAGGAGGTGTGGCTGCAGCACCTCTGCAGCTGGCAGACGAGCTGCTCCTGGCTGTCACCAGCTGGCAGAAATTACTGCAGCCCCCTGAGGCTGGCACATGATACAGAGCAGGAGCCGGTGTCACACCAGGCGCAGCCACATGCGCTTCCCTGGTTTCCCTCACCTGCATCTTCCCCCAGCAGAAGGGATATGGGGCAGAATAAAGGCAACCTCCAACATAGTAAGAACCCGATTTTCAAAGCCAAGCAAGGGTTTGTTATCGATTTCCAGGTCTGTTTGACAAGCGTGTGGAGGGACTCTGCCAAATAAGGAGAAACTTTGGGGGTACTGGTGGATGAAAAGTTGGAGATGAGCTGGCAATGTGTGCGTGCAGCCCAGAAAGCCAAGCATATCCTGGGCTGCATCAAAAGAAGCATGACCAGCAGGTTGAGGGAGGTGATTCTCCCCCTTTGCTCCTCTCTGGTGAGACCCCACCTGGAGTACTGCATCCAGCTCTGGGGCCCCCAACATAAGAAGGACATGGACCTGTTGGAGCGAGTCCAGAGGAGGGCCACAAAGATGGTCAGAGGGCTGGAGCACCTCTCCTATGAAGACAGGCTGAGAGAGTTGGGATTGTTTAGCCTGGAGAGGAGAAGGCTCTGGGGAGACCTTATAGCAGCCTTCCAGTACTTAAAGAGAGCCTACAGGAAAGATGGGGAGGGACTTTTTAACAGGGACTGTAGTGATAGGACAAGGGGTAACAGATTTAAACTGAAAAAGGGTTAGATTTGATGAAAGGAAGAAATTCTTTACTGTGAGGGTGGTGAGACACTGGAACAGGTTGCCCAGGGAAGCTGCCCAATGCCATATTGGATGAGGCTTTGAGCATGGCAAGGGGGTTGGAACTAGATGATCTTTAAGGTCCCTTCCAACCCAAACCATTCCATGATTCTATGATTTCTTGCTGCTAAGAGCAGGGACTGCGGCATGGCGGCCGAGCACGCAGTATACTTCTGGCCATGGCAAGACACGTGTACCGGCAAGCACAGTAGCATCAGGGGCTTCGTTTGTCTTCTGCATATGGACGACGGGAAAGCTGTTAGGTTGGAGCTGGTGTCCTGAAATACACGGCTGCAAAACTCTCTGCTAAGGAAGTGAGTGTCCCCACTAAGGAGCAGAAGTGCTGCTACTCTCGTTCTGGGTCTGCCCCAGGTGGCTGGAGTGGGTGTCCTGTGGAAAGGCAGTCCGTGGTGCCAAGCAGGCTGTAGGGCTGGCCTCTGCTGCTCCAAGTCAAAACAGGGCTGCCCTCTGGTAATGATGCACAAAATTGGGCTTTATATACCATGGCAGCCAGAGGGATCTGTCATTGTTTTAATTCATCTAAAAAGACAGGGACCAAGGTGTGAATTTGTGCCTTGCTATGAGAGTGTTGTCTGTTCTGGTCTGTATTGCTTCCCTAAAACTCTCAATCCTATTTGCCTTTTTGACTTTTGTTGCATGCTGCACCAATATTTTCAAGAGAGTATTCACAGTAGCTTTGAGGTGTCTTTTCTGAATAGCAAGACTTAATGTAATTAGTTTAATTTTTAAATTAATTATTAAATAGATATATATCAGGTTATTTGCTAGGAATTCTCAACATCAGTCACAAGCACCTTTTTCAGGAAACTAGTACAACTGTGTTTGCTACCTCTGAGTCTTGTAATGATGCCTACACTAATGAGAAACTGCGCATTTTGTTAGCAGCTCAGCTACTTTGCTTTTCTGCTGTTTTTTCCCCCCAGACTTCTTGAATACGTGCCATCTGGGATCATTTACTATTTAAAAAGTGTCTAGTTACCACAGAAGAAGATTTTAAAGATATACACACCTTTGAAAAGATCTAAATTATGCTCTATAAGCTAACCAGCTAGCACTTGAAAAAATAAACAAAATATTAAGGAAACAGGAATTTGTCAGTCAGAAAATTTTTTATGACCTTTTCTTTTGAATTCTCTTCTGGTTTCTCCTGCTGTTTATTTTTGCAGATTCTCACACAATGAATGAAATGTAACAAGGATCAACAGCAATTTCTTATATTAATAAGCTTATTCAGCTTACTGCTGAAGCTTTATTGAACTAAAATGAATTCTAAATGCCTAATAATACATTTTTACTGCCTTTTCTAGAATTCAAACCTTCAGTCTACCTTCTCTCACAAAATAATGTGTACAACAAAAATTTAGCCACAATAGGGAAAAAACATGTCAGAGTTCACAAAGGACAAATTTCATACAATCATAGTATTGTTTAGGTTGGAAAAGACCTTTTAAGATCATCAAGACCAACCATTAACCTAGCACTGCCAAGTTCACTACTAAACCATGTCCCTAAGCACCACATCTACATGTCTTTTAAATACCTCCAGGGATGGTGACTCAACCGCTTCCCTGGGCAGCCTGTTCCAATGCTTGACAACCCTCTCAGTAAAGAAATTTTTCCTAATATTCAATCTAAACCTCCCCTACCACAACTTGAGGCCATTTCCTCTCATCCTATCACCAGCAACCTGACAGAAGAGACCAGCACCTACCTCACTACAACCTCCGTTCAGGCAGGTAGTTGTAGAGAGCGATCAGGTCTCCCCTCAGCCTCCTTTTCTCCAGACTAAACAGCCCCAGCTCCCTCAGCCGCTCCTCATAAGACTTGTGCTCCAGGCCCCTCACCAACTCGGTTGCCCTTCTCTGGACACACTCCAGCACCTCAATGTCTTTCTCATCGTGAGGGGCCCAAAACTGAACACAGGACTCGAGGTGCAGCCTCACCAGTGCCGAGTACAGGGGAACAACCACCTCCCTGCTCCTGCTGGCCACACTATTTCTGATACAGGCCAGGATGCCGTTGGCCTTCTTGGCCACCTGGGCACACTGCTGGCTCATATTCAGCCGGCTGTCAACCAGCACCCCCAGGTCTTTCTCTGCTGGGCAGCTTTCCAGCCACTCTTCCCCAAGCCTGTAGCGCTGCATGGGGTTGCCGTGAGCCAAGTGCAGGACCCGGCACTTGGCCTTTTTGAATCTTATGCAATTGGCCTTGGCCCATCAATCCAGCCTGTCCATATCCCTCTGTAGAGCCTTCCTACCCTCAAGCAGATCAACATTCCCACCCAACTTGGTGTCATCTGCAAACTTGCTGAGGGAGCACTCGATCCCCTTGTCTGGATTGTTGATAAAGATATTAAACACAACTGGCCCCAATACTGAGCCCTGGGGAACACCACTTGTAATCAGCTGCCAACTGGATTTCATTCCATTCACGACAGCTCTTTGGACCCAGCTATCCAGCCAGGTGTTTTTTACCCAGCAAAGTGGACGCTCATCCAAGCCATGAGCAGCCAGTTTCTCCAGGAGAATGCTGTGGGAAATGGTGTCAAAGGTTTTACTAAAGTCTAGGTAGACAACATCCACAGCATTTCCCTCATCCACTAAGTGGGTCACCTTGTCACAGAAGGAGATCAGGTTAGTCAAGAAGGACCTGCCTTTCAGAAACCCATGTTGACCGGGCCTGATCACCCAGTTGTCCTGTATGTGCTGTGTGACGGCACTCAGGACAATGTGCTCCATAACCCTCCCCAGCACTGAGGTCAGACTGACAGGCCTGTAGTTCCCTGCATCCTCCTTCTGGCCCTTCTTGTAGATGGGCGTCATGTTTGCTAAGTTCCAGTCAGGTGGGACCTCCCCAGTTAGCCAGGACTGCTGATAAATGATGGAAAGTGGCTTGGTGAGCACTTCTGCCAGCTCCCTCAGCACCCTTGAGTGTACCCCATCCAGCCCCACAGACCTGTGTGTATCTAAGTGGTGTAGCAGGTCGCTAACCATTTCCCCTTGGATTATGGGGGCTTCATTCTGCTCCACATCCCTGTCTTCCAGCTCAGGGGCCTGGGTACCTGGAGAACAACTGGTCTTACTACTAAAGACTGAAGCAAGGAAGGTATTAAGTACCTCAGCCTTTTCCTCATCCTTTGTCACTATGTTTCCCCCAGCACCCAATAAAGGATGGAGATTCTTCTTAACCCTCCTTTTGTTGCTAATGTATTTATAGAAACATGTTTTATCATCTTTTATGGCAGTAGCCAGATTAAGTTCTAGCTGGGCTTTGGCCCTTCTAATTTTCTCCATGCATAACCTCACAA
This sequence comes from Haliaeetus leucocephalus, assembly GCF_000737465.1. Taxonomy (NCBI): domain Eukaryota; kingdom Metazoa; phylum Chordata; class Aves; order Accipitriformes; family Accipitridae; genus Haliaeetus; species Haliaeetus leucocephalus. The sequence continues at coordinate 1,208,592 of NW_010972529.1, forward strand.
CATCTCATGTCCTCCTGAGTTGCCTGCTCCTTCTTCCAAAGGTCATAAATGCTCCTTTTTTTTTCTGAGTTTGAAAAATTATTTAAATTATTTAAGAAATAATTTCTTGGCACACTAAAATCACATGTTGAAATCCTGTCAAGATCAACTGGTATTATTTCTGGCAGGATTAACCATATGAAGGCAGAGATTAAAAAGTAGAATATCCCAAGATTATGGACAATGTATGTGTTATCTGAAAGAACAAGGAATACGACTGAATTCCTGACATGGCAATTTTATATGTTGCATCCTTCATATAGCAAACAATCTGAAGAAGAGAAATGATTTTAAAAAAATATTTTTTGTAAAAGAAGAGTTATAACCATGGCTTTATATCTTCTTTTCAGTCCACATCTATGCTCAGATCTGGAGTTGTAGCTGAACCCTACTTCTAGGCAAGTCAAAAGTCAGAACTCCAGTATAAATGGGAACAGTAAGATTCAGATTTTCATACCCACAATCTCACCCAAACCTCTTGTCTATAGTTGGGGTTTGGTTGATTTTAGGGAGCTGGATTTTGGATCCAGCATTTCTGATTTGCATAAATTTTTAATAATATTCTGAAGACTAGTATGATTATGGTTTATGTATTCAGCAAAATGATCTGAGAAAGATATCTTTTTATTTTAATAGAATAATTTATTATACACTCACTATTTATATGCAATTGACCCTTCAGTTATACCAATTCTCAGTATTATTTCCTGAGGCTCGTATTTTCTTGATGCTCATTGAAAGTCAGTGGCTATCCCCAGAATTGCAAGTTACTTTTCCAGGACCAGGACTTAGCAGAGCATCACCTAAAGAGGTGCCTCCAAACTCCCCAGCAGGAATGCTTCTGCCAGTGACTGTCCAGGAGGTGCCATATTATAATAACTTCAATTTCTTTTAATTGATAGTTAATACCATAAAACTATAGGCTGTATTTAAACTGTCTGAAACAATTTTATATTTCAAAGTTTGTATTTGCTACAGTGAATATAAAGTCAAACCTGTGTCCCAGAAAACACTCCGTATTTTGTGAAAGGGAAATGTAATAATCATTAGGGAGCAAAACAAAATCAAAATGAAGGTTTACAAGATATCCACACGCTGAAAAGCGTGAAATTTCACATGCAGTGTGTGAAAACTATTCTAACTCTTTTCCTTAAAAATGCTTAGTGCTTGTTCTCCTCTCAAACTCATTTAGCTAATTTCTTTTTAATACTCTTTTAAATCACAGGCAGATTTCTCTTAGGGTTTCACTGAGCATTCAACGTGTATTTTACATCTGCTTTAGCTGGACATATCTGCACTGCCTGCAGGAAATGTAAAATACCCAGAAGACATGTATAATTAGCTTCAAGTCAGCTGAGGGGACATCCTGGTTCTGAGTCAGAGCATTTATTGGTACATGGACTCGGATTGCAGCTATAGCTCTAGCGATGGGAATGGCAATTCTCTGCAATGGGGAGGTGCCACTCCTACATGCTACCTGTAGAGGGTTTCTGTGATGCACAAAGCTTAAGCTAGCTTGCTTCCCCCTGAGGAAAAAGTGCTTTCAGAATGTTTCTAGGCTAGTAAGGAGTGCAAGTCTTCTCTGTACAGGCTGGATTTTAAAAAGAAAAGGGTCATTGGCACAAAAAATGTGATTTAGAGGCAAAGTTCTCCAAGCTTTGTGGTCATTATTTGGTCAAGACTATGCAGTGCAGCAGTTTGAGTTTCTGTGTTGCACACTTGCCCAATGCCATCACCCTACCACAACTGCTACCAGTTTCTTCGAATACAAGCAGCCAACAGCTGGATTTTTTTTCCCCACATGCATTAAGGGACTAATTAACATGCACAAATGCCTGTAGTCCCCTTTAGACATTGGGAGAGCCTGCACTAACAGTCCTGCAAAAGTATCCCGCTCCTTCACAGAACTGGGAACCAGAACAGAATAGCAAACTACCTGACAAATCTGAAGAGCACCATCAACCATCCAGTATTCAAACAATAATAAAATAACCATTGCTTCAGTCGCCCTCAGTCTTTTCCAAGCCAGCTGGCATTGTGCTACAGGGAAATTACACATTCATTTTGATTATTTACTCTCATCTGCACTCTGTATTCCCCACCCTCCCCCTGGATTTAACAATCATTACTGTTAATAAGGGCCAGACCAGTGAATACTGAGGGGCCAATCCAAAGGCCAAAAAAGTTAATGGAAGACTTTTACATATGGGATCAAAATCACACTTTCACACTCAAACAACTTCAGTGAAAGCTATGCACTCAGCTCCCATGTCATTCCAGGAAGACACGTGCATGTGTGCATCTGCAGATGTTTTATGGAGAGCATATGGATGCAAAACACTACTTAGTGGAATTTATCAACATGGGGAGATAATATCACAGGGAAGGTTACTGGTAGCTGCATACCTCAGGTTAAGTTTAAGTTGCTACCAAATTTGATGGTGACACTTCTGAATCCACAGGTTCCTACAATCAGCAGTTCATTGATGAGCAATGATACAGATAGACAGAAAAGTGGAGAGTTTAAAAGCTTCTTGAGGGGTTGGATGACTAGTTCATCCTAATATTAATGGGAACTAGGTGTCTAAAACCTGCTGCCAAGGGAAATAGATGAGGAGGCCTTAAAAACTGCAGACCTAACACTTAAATAAATGAAAATCAAATACAAGAATACAGCAATTTTGTTCTCACATCTGATTTTACAACAATGGCTGATTGTGCTGGAAACTGGTTAAACAATATGTATGGAGAGAGAAAACTGTGGCAAAAGCCCACAGTTTAGATCCTGCAAGAGATAAATGAAATGTACTCAGCGGATGATCCTTAGCTGAACACAAGCTGCAGGGTAAAACATAAGCTTCAATCAACTCCTGCAAATAATTTGAGCCCAATGCCATAAGTGCCTTAAATTAAATCCCTCTCAACAGGAGCCAATCTAAATCATTAAACATGTCACATAGAGAGCTATAATCACTAGAAGTGTTGTCTGCACAGCATTTAATTTACATAGAAAATGTATTGTGGTTGTTAATTTGACCATTTTTCAATGTTCAGTATCTCACAAAAAACATACATAGTTATAAGCAATGCTTGTTTTGTCACCAAGTGAAAACCACATGTGCACATAATTCTGTTACCCAGTTTGTTGTGACATATATAACTGTGAAAGAAAGCTTTCCTGACACACAGGAGCATCCCTCCTCTTGTTTGAGATCTCAGGTATGATTTATTACTGCCTTTAGAATTTCATAAAGTTTCGGGCCTGGTAGGATCATTAGAGGATCCACACCTATCTTCCATCATAAACAAACAGCAGAATCCCATCCCCTTACCTCAAAGCTGAGACCAATAACTTCTATGTGACTGTGGCACATCTTTCAGAAAGGCACTCAGGGTTGATTTGAATAAATGACAACCTGTCAAGGAGTAGCATTCTGGCTTATAGTCTTCAAAACTGTCTCTGTTTTTTGAAATCATACAGCGGTCTGTTAAGTAAGTGTCACATCCTTGGGAAAAACCCCTCCCTCTGTCTATGTGATTCATGTCATATGAAACTTTCACCAATCTATGGGCACCCGGGTCTTTGGGGGCTTGTCCATCCCAGGTGGCACGCGCATTGGTGATGTTCCAGGTTTGCATGTTAGGGAAGGTTGGAACTGGAGACATCTCTATGCTTGCTATGCTTCCTGCACTGAGCGCATCTTTTAATACAATAACCAACAACCCTGGCTCACTTGTTATCTTTAGTGTATGTTGAAAGTAAGTCACCTAGGGTGGTAAATAGAGGTAGCCTGAGAAACTTCAGTGATACTGAGATCAGAGTCATGCTCAGCAGGTATCAGCATTTTGTAGGCACAAAATAACTAAGCAAAACATAAAGGGAAGAAAGGATGTGTTAACACAGTAAACCCGAGCAGCCACTTTGCCACATCTGCACTACTCAGCAAGTGTTTAAATAGCAGGGTTTCACTGTAATAGCTTATTTCTTGACTTACTGGAACCAATATGATAATACTAAAGAATGTGATATGGGGTTAAATACTAATTTTGTTGAATAAAGGGCAAAAAGTTGCATTCACATCATGGGGACAAGAATCACATACTCTGAGAGAGATAGTCTGTTTCTTCCTACAAGTGCCTGCCTGAATCTGAAGAGTTTATATGATAATCTGCAAGACAAGGATGCCCCACTTTAGAAGACCTTTTAGTCACCCACTCTTTTACACCCTGCTTTCCTCGAGCTCTTCTGCATTCCCCTCAGAAGGCCTTCTTAAGTGACCTTGGGCATCTAAAAACCTCAGTCCAATGTCTCTCTTAGAGTTGCAATTCATTCCTGACATGAGCTCGTGAAGTCACTCAGGCAGTTCTGTTTCTCCAGTTTCCACAGCTGCAAAATGCAACAGCTTCAGCAACCTGAAACAATCTCCATCCTCTTGTTATGGTAACCCACCCTGAGGTTTTCAAATGTGTAAACATGAGGAGCTCAATTCAAGCTCTGTTTGATTTTCAGGGGAAGATCAGCCTTGGTGTCACTTTGAAACAGACTTAATATATAGCTTCCAAAAAATGTAAGCCTGTTCAAATGTAGAAAATGTCAAGAAAATTCAAACTAACACAATGTATAGGAAATTTTACACACAGAAAGGAAAAGTGAGTCACTGAGCAAGGAAAAATAATCTCATGTCTCATGAGCTGAATTTTTAATTTTATTTTGAAATTTAAGTTTTTCTCTCCTGATTCATGGTAACACATTGAAATTATGGCCATTATGGCCATAATTTATTCCATAAATTATGGAATTATTTAATTGAATTAAAGCCATACTTTACACACTGTACTAATTATGAGTAATTACAGTCTCCTCTTCATGGCAAGGTTATTTTATGGGCTTTTGATTGAAATTTCTGACAATGAAGCCATGAGGCTAAAAACCCCAAAATAATAGCCATACCTAGTAGCATCAGCTTTTATATTTTAAAAATCTGGGGAATGACTGAGTAACTCACATATTCACCTCCTGGAGCCCAGAGATGTTGTATCCAGTTTTTTAGAGAATTGTCTTTTTCTTTCTTTAATTTTTTTCTTATTCTTTTAATATTATGCCACAGTTTCAACCCATTTGTAAAATTTTCCACAATCAAATTTTCCTGCTTTTAAAAAAAAGTACACATCTAACTTTCCTATCAATACCTATGATAATTACAACCAAGTATAACTATAATATAATAAATAAGTGTAATATCTATAATAACTAACATCTCTAACTAGCATTAATAATTCCTGATGAAGCTGTTCCCCCTGAAGCTGTTTGAATGATTAGCCATGAGGAGATAGAGTATCTAATGCTGTACCACATGCTGTAAGAATTTTTCTTGCAATATTTGGGCTTGATCCATGGCTCAGAGAAGTCAATTGGAAGACACGGGCTTCAATCATAATGATTGCCTATAACAGATAAGGCTAGATCAGGAAAAAAAAAATTAAAAAGGAAGAAAATAGTCCTGCAGAGACAGAATGTTGGATGAAACAACCAAAGAGATCTAAAATCTAAAAGTGTATTTTCAGTGCAGCACAATTTTAAACATGCATTGTGAAAGTGTGCACAACTGCTAACATACTGATTGCACATAACAAGCAAATCTTTTCAAGAATGTGAAATTTGCATACGTACAGCATCTTTGCACAAGAAACAGATAATGGCCAGTGCACTTTGCACATCTTCATGTTGTTTCAGCCAAATCACTGCTACTGAAATCTTTGTTAATGCAAGAACAGACTACCTAGGCTTTGTGGTAAAAATCCAAGGATCCTTGTGTACAGTCATGCTACCATAATTTCATTTGCAACCAAATATAAACTAGGATACATTTTGAATTTTCAGTTAATGCTTGTTGATAAGCAGGGCTGTATGCACATATGAGGGCTTTTGTTAGTTTTAAAGAATTTTATGAGTCTTTCACAGATCCCATTCAGACAAATCACATCTGTTGCATGAAGCTCTTGGAACACAGAAAAAAGTGCTATCTGCAAAAACACTCTGGAGAAGAAAAAAAGAAGAAAAACAGATGTAGCTACTACAGGCTTTTCTACTCAGTTTTATATTGAATTCATTCCTGAGAATCGGGTAGTAAGTCCCAGCACCGGAATGCCTCAATCTGAGTATGATTGCTGGTGAAAGACATTTCTATGTACGCATCAGTTACGAGTGTTAAACATTTCATGTCTGGGTTTTATCTGGTTATAACATTTCTGGCTGAGGTATCCTGAAATTTGCCGACACAGCATGAAAGTGGCTTACCTAAAAGATATCGCTTTTACAGGTTTCATGAGTGATTTGAATAGGAGCCTCTCAAGTCCCCAGATTCACATGCAAATGGAAACTTGGTTAAAATGAACCCCTAGGGATATTCAGCATTAAGAAAAGTGATGATACAACCTGGGAAGTTCCCCCAAAGCAAGAATTTCTTGAGTTAAGTCTCTTACATCCCCTTTAACTTAGACTCCAATACGCATAGGAATTTCAACACCATATGCTTCTCCATCAGACTATTTAACACTGCTGAGAAGTCTTGGTTTCCTCTGCACATTCTATGTATTTTCAAATCAGTCTTGCTAGAATATAAGTTTTTGAAGAATGTACGTTCTTTTTTTTTTTTTGGGGGGGGGGGGGGGGGGCCCACAATAAAA
>NW_010972529.1:1215327-1382181 GCF_000737465.1 Haliaeetus leucocephalus
GTAGAGGTTAACTTTTTTTTTTTTTTGGGGGGGGGGGGGGAGAGCACATTACAAAAAACCTGTTCCTGTAGTTGTTTGGGTTCCCATTCCAAATTTCTACTGAAGTTGTATAATTTAACACTTCATGTAAAGTTGTGATTAGGTGCAGATGTATTCTGTTTACACTTGTTACTTTAACATTTGCAAATGTAGATGTGAATAAGATATTTTTCAGACACAAATGGCCCTCAGTAGATTGGGGAATAGAAATGTTCCAGATTGATAATTACCAAGACAGCTTTAAATTGCAGACACATCAACTAAGTGTCTTTTCAAGAGCCAACCATTATTATTATAAAGAAATATGGGAACTCAAAATGCAGGTGCTGATTAAACATTACTTGTAAGAGTGGATTGGTTACAAAATCTGCAACCCCCACCCTTAAAAGCATAATCCTAGATAAGCCTACTTAGACATTATACCTTTCAAGACTGAAAATGTATCCTGGTATTTTTCTTTAAAGCACCTGCTATGCTGAGGCTGCAATATAAACAAGACCTTGTTTAGAAAAATGTCAGCTCATTTTCTATGTGTTCCTTTTTGATGCTTGAGGATTTAAGGATGAAACTATGTTAATGCTAGTAAGAGAGGGACAGAATAATCCAGCAGGATGGAAGAAAATATATTTCTATAAAGTTTAAAGAATAATAGGTAAATCCTGAGCAAAACCTGCCAATTTCCTTGCATCTCACAAACTGTGGGGGACCGTCAGTGAAGTACCCCATCCCAATGGTGTGCTTGGAGTTTCAGGAGAGTCAAAACAATTGATCCAGTGGGAAACCTGGTAACATTTGGTTTTATATCCTTCCTCTATACCAATAAAAGATAAAGGTGAGGGGATTTATTTATTTTAATGAAAATCAATTAAATCACCTATGTCTTTTTTAAGTTTCCGTTTTTAAACTTCAGGTATCTACTTCCCTAATTACATACCTGACATGATCTGAGTGGCTTGTGGCACTCTTACTTGTATTTTGTCACTCTTCTAGAAGTCTGCAAGTCCTTCTGTCATATTGCAACAGGCTCAGCTGTGCAAAAGAGCAGTAAAAGAGGCTTGGGAAAATCTTCCACTAGGTTAGCTGCAGCATGAACATACTCTGTTCACAGAGGGGTTATACGGGGTGCTGGTCCTTAGCTTTTTCTTTTTTTTTTTGTCAGAGGAGGTCAAAGGCTTCTTCCAAAGAATAATCTTTTCCTAATAGACATGTTACATAGTTTCCCTGTAAGCCAAGACAAGCTCAGCAAGCAATATGTCAAGCTGGCTATGTTTTATTAACGCATGTCTTCTGGGTTCTGAGCATCCGCCTTTATCTAATAGCTGATGCTCCCCTTTGCTGAGATGTTACAAGAAATGCCATCATTTCAGTCTGATGAGGACTGAAGCACACTTGGCTCAATGGTCTATTTCAGTAACAGCCGTATTTAAATGGCTGTTGGGCCAAACCCTGTTTGCATCTAAATGAAGCTGAGCAGACCTGAGAAGAAGGAAGGCAGCAAGGCTGGGGCTGCACATTGAGAAAGTGCAAGTGAAAGGGGATGCTGAGGACGGAGGAGTGGGGAATAACAGCATCCCTACACTGATCCCCTTCCTCTGTGCTCTTCTGGGGGTCTACGGCTCCCAGGGTTAGAGGTGTGGACAGCAGTGGAAGGTGCCAAGAAGTTCCCAAGTGTTGTCTCTGGTGTACTTCTGAAGCTGAATCAGGAAGATTTCTGATTCGATTACTCGGTGTTAAGAGTACAGGATGTTGCCTCATGCAGGAGAGAGGCATTTGACAAAGTTTTCTGGGGCATAGGCTGGCATTTCCCAGTGAGGCTGGAGAGAGGGGGTGCATATCTCAGGCCACTGTCCTAGCCCCCGGTTTATTGGCTGCCCTGTGCTACACAAGTCTCTCATATTGCCTTAACAAACAAACAAAAGGTATGAGAGGTCTCATTTTCCCCTCTGATGAGAAGGGCAAGGACACCAGAACTGAGGCAGCTTTCTTGTTTTCTGGCTAGTCCTACACCACCGACTGCATTTACTGCCTGTACCAGTGGGGCAGAGGTTCCAGCCATGAGCCGAGACTTTGGCAGGGTTAGTGAAGAGCCCTGGGGGAGCTCCAGCCACCATGGGAGAAGGAAGGGTGGTGACAGTCACAGGTAGAGTCCTCTCCGTTTTAGCTGAATGATTTTAAGCCTTTCCTCCAGGGTGAGAGGACCAACTTCAGCCTCAGAGGAATCTACCATAAACTATTGTTGCATATTAGAAGGAAAGCAAAGTCAAAATTCACTATTACTTCATGCACACTGTGTGACAGCAAAAGCTAATGTAACCTTTGTATCCTTTATGTTTAAACTCTTGATTAGGACACTATTTTTTGAATGCTTAAAAATGCAAAGTGTCCATAGTAATTTATAAATTAAGATCTCTGCTGTAGCTTGCTAGCTGTGGGCTTCTTGGCATCCCCTATGTCAATCATTTCTGGATTGATAGGTAGCACTGCCTTTAGGGGAATTGTGACAGCTGGATTTCAGAAAGAAAAGAGCGATTGACTAAAGTTTGAGTTTAAAATGTCCCCCCCTACCAACTTTAACCTCCCTCCACCACAACCTCCTCTCTGGAAAGGATGTACTTTTGGATAGTCTGTGATCTGAGTTTATCCATGCTTTTTCAGGATAAGCTCAGATTTCTTCAGCTTTAATAAAGACCTTATGTTCCTAAGCATCTTACAGATAATAGTGCTTAATGGGCACTCATGAAAAGAAGGAGTATATAATTTTTAAAGATATAACCCTCATGTTTATGCATAAAAATGCTGTTTACTGAATAACGCACATTTCAAAGTGTAGTCTAGGATTTTGAAATGTCTTTCTATTTCTGTGTAACAGCTTGAGAAAAATGGCTAATCCTGAAGTAGTTTCATTGCATATGCAAAGTCACAATTGCTTTATAGTAAGGCTATATTCTAACACCTCAGGATCGCTCTCCAGAGGAACCTTTTGAGGATTTCAGTCGAATGAATCTATACATCTCTCTATGGGTCCTCTGCTGTCACAGTGCAGAAAAAGTAGTAAAATGGCTGCACATACTGTATTGATCGCTACTTTCTGGTAAGTGTAATATCTTGTAACCACTGCAAAGGAAGGTGGTAAAGCACTTTTTGCACAGATATACCTCCTGTTTTAACCAGGTGCCTACATAAACGCAGGTGTTGAAACCCCTCTGAATTCAATTTTCCTTGCTGTTCTTTTAGATAGGGTCTCTATTGTTCTGTTTGGGTCAAGGTTTCCTCAAATGTAAGGTACAATTACTTTGGATCTGCAACAAATCTTACTATATTTTTTAAGCAATCTAATATTTTTGAGATGGAACCAGATAAAAATCAGTAAATAAAACTTCCAGCAAGTTCCACAGCTCAATGCCATCAGTCTTTTAGTCTTCATTCAACCAGGTTTCTCTCCATTCTCCTCATCTACTTTTTATATCTGTGAAATTCTTTTTCCCTTCCCTTATTCCTTAATATAAACATTGGCGTTTTTCTGTGATTGTTCCTTCCTCTCTACTTTTCATGTTGCCTTTCCATCCCTTTCAATTTTCTGAAGCACCTTGTAGTCCAGCACATGATCAGCAATTAATATGTCAAGATGTCTGGATGTCTCAGAGGGACATCCTCTGACTTAGACAGATATGTAGGAAAAACGTATCTGTGAAGTAGTGCTCTGAAAGATTGAAAAAGACACCAGAAAGTAAGTTTCTCTTCCAGTGGGACTATTTAAGTTGTTAAAGCATGGTGGGAGAAATGCTCAGCCGTGAGACAATTTTATCAAAACCTGTTGAAATCAGTAGAAACATTTATCTCCTTCAGTAAAGTCTTATTTCTTCTGAACAAGGTGATGGGGAGGGAAGTTTAAAAGCTTGTTACTTTGTTGCTGGGAGCCTTAAAAAAAGGGAATGAAACCACTGTTTCACTGGGCTACTGGGGAGCTCTGAAGAAAGCAGCTCCATTAGTACCACACAGCCTGATTAAAATGTGGTTCTGTTGAAGGAGGAGGCTTGATCTGCCATGTACTTTTGCAAAGAACAGCATACAAGCCATGCTCTGCAAAGCGGGCCAGATCGTATGTGAGGGCAAGTGGGGTGCCGAAACTCTGTGTATGCTGCTTTAGCCAGTGCCTTGCTCCTGGGGAGAACATCCCACACAAAATCTAACCCCGGTCTCTGCAAGGCTCATCTCCCTTATTCTAGCTGCAAGAAGAGAAGGGAAACAATTCTTATTCCCTCCTCCTTGCTGCGTGGCCAGAAATAGCAACTGATGGGACCCAGTGTTACATGTGTAACTGGGTAATTAGAACGAATTTTCTCCCTCTCCTGTTTTTGTCTTGTTTGAAATTAATGCTGCAATGCATGGATAGCTAGTTTGCCCAAGTAGGTATGGTTATGTAGGGGGAAGAACAGCAAACAATATAAATAACATATGTATTATTCTGCATTTTCAGTACTTCCTGACTAGCCTGTGCATCAACTGAAAACAATAAAATAAAGACAGCAAGGAAATAGTTTTTTAAATTTCTATTAAATAGAGAGTTTGCACCTCTAAAATGATCCTTTAGTTTCCAGCTAGTACTGCTACTGTATTGCAAGAGATACCTGAATCAGGTCAACCTTTTTTTTCCCAGTTAGAAAACGAAAAAGTTCATTACTTCGAAATTCTATAACATGAATCATGCCAATTGAGCCTTTGGGAAATATCTCCAAACTCACACGCTGAACTCAACTAAATCCCAATGGAAAAGGCAGATCTTTGTATCTTAATAAGCTCAACTTTTTATATATGTACATACACACATACATATTTTTATCCCTCTGCTTTCCACAGAATAAAAGCATTGCTGGATGCAGTACCTTGCTAGAATGCAGATAATTATAAAACCCCAGCTCTGGTTCTCATAGAGGTTTTGGATAGGGAAGTGCTTTAACATTTTCTATTTAAGATCCTTTCCCTCTTTTGTACTCTTCATCTCAATCTTTAACTAGGCCTTGTTTGCTGTGAGTTATGCATTCAGACCTGGTATAAGGGGTTGCAGCTCTTCAGCAGTCACAGAACTCGCACCTGTCTGCATGAGGGCTGAAACCAAAATGTGATTTCTGCCAGTTTCATCGCTGTGTAATTAAGCACTAACCATGTTGCATGAAAATAACAGAAAGGCTGAGTCCCTGTGAGAGTTCAGTCTAAATCAAGAGAATTCTAAATCAGACTGCAAAGCCTGACAAACCGTACCTCACCTCTTGTTAAAGCTGAGAGCAAAATCTTCACAGAAGCAACAGGGATACAATCACATCCTAAAGCCATGCCCAGAGGTGGATTTCAGATGTGCAGTTTCGAACCTAGGAGATACTCAATTTGTCAAATATTCAGTGGCCTTTCTAAAAACAAATCTAATCTTAAAAAAAATATCCTCACATTTGCTGAATTTGACACGTGAGTTGCACCCCGTTCCGTCTTTCTTTGTTGGGTTTCAGGTCATGAACCTGTCCCAGATTTCAGCTTCCCAAGCCTACCGCGCAGTCATGGAAAGGAAAATGTAACCATCACTCCAACCCCACAAAGCCAGCCCTGCTCCAAATTATTCTGTTTGGTTGCAAATTTCTTGCAGTCTGGAGAAGCTTGCAATCTGCAGAGACAGCAGAGGAAACAAATGCAGAGATGGGGATGAGGGAGGCAGGAAATCCAGGTGAGCACGAGAGCAAGACACTTGCCTTTCTATGCTCACCATCTCATCTTTTATTTTAGATTCAGATGGCTGAAAACAGTGAAGGTAGAGTGTAGAAAGAGGAAGGGTATGGGCTTCGAGTTTCTTTTGAAGTGCATCCTAAAAGGAGGAGCCCACAGACAGATGATGGGTTACAAACGGAAAAGGATCCAGACCCAGGATCTGGCATAGGCAAGGCAATGGCAGTGACATTTGGCAGGGTATAGCAATGAGGAACAAGATTAAAGGCATACTGGACAGGAAGGAGGCTGGGTGAATGCAAAGATGGTGAATGCTGAGGTAAGAACAGGGGCTTGAAAAAGGGTGGGAATAGGCTGAAACAGAGCACAATGTATGGAAGTTTTCCAAAACAGCTTTTGAACAGATTGAAGAGGGAGTGATGGTAGGAAAGTCACTCAAGCTCTTAGTTTCACTGTCTGTAAAATGAGGATGATAATAGCTGCCTAATTCAGAGGTCCCTGTTGCAAGGCTAAATTCACCTGTGCAAAGAATGCTGATGTGTTCAGTTTGCATTCTGCGAGCCAAATGCAAACCCCATGCATCTAATTCCACAAAAACCTAGGGGAGCAAACCCACTTTGGTCTGGATTTGTAAATGTAAAATGCAATTACTGTTTGTTGTAGGATTGTGATCGTTAATGATTCTTCATGAGAAACTTTTTTTTTCATATGCACAAACACATAACAGTAGTTTTTAGGTCATGTATCAATTAGAAATAATAGTTAATTTCTGGACTAATCTTACACAGTCAGTGAGCTAACTTCAAAAAGAAAGATACTGTTAAACTGTCTGCTAAAGGTAAGCCTTTAAGTAACAACTTATTTGATTATTCTTTTCCAGTCAGCTGAATGCCCAGACTTAGCTCTGTAATGAGTGCACTTGCATCGGCTCTCAGACTCCTCATGGCACAGGAGAATATGTCCTCTGGTCAGAGGCAAAAATGGAAAAAAATGCTCGGGGGGGATTTCCTGTAGTGAGTGGTTTCCGTCCAAGTGGCACACTCTATAACTCTGTAAGTGGTCATTATCTGCAGAAAAGAACTTCATAAACACTGTTTTGCTCTGCCCTGTTCCCCTCTTGGGCTAGCAGGTCTACCCCTACCACTCTGCTAGCCCCACTAAGCTTGAGAGGTGTGTGTGAGTCCATAGCCATCCCACCAGCAGAGCGGTGTGAGTCCATATCTATATTGACAGAGAGCAAGGGCAAACTGCATGCTAATTTGGCTTTATGAATCTCCTACATTAACTTGGCATCAGCAACAGCTTCTCTTTTGGGAAACCAGTGACACATAGCTTCACAGTCATTAGGATTTTAAGTCTCATTTCTCTTCAGTGACTGACAGATGGGTTTTAATGAGGTCTCATGGACCTCCTGGTGTTCAGACAGTGCTATGGAAAGGAGGGGAGGCTTCTCAGAGCATAAATCCCTTCAGGAGATAGATGTTCAGATGTTTCTGGAAATCCTGCTAGCAAATCACCTGCATGTTGTGGCACTGGATTGCCTTTGAAAGCTGTTGGTGGCTCAAAGCTCTGGGATGGAGCAATGACATCCAGTGGGCTCCGTGCTTCCACATTGCTTATTCAGTGTGTCATCCTGTGCAACAAACACCTCGCCAGGAGGAGAGACTATGAAATTAGGATATCCTTTGAGCAAAAAAAGAAAACCTGGACATCAGCCTTGTAGAAGTAAAGTTTTATCCTTAACTGGAAACAGCTGTAAGCCACAGAAAGTCCTCTTTTTGTCTAGTAAAGGGAAAAATACCTATGTCTTTATAAGGAAAATCTTAATTGTAATCTTAACTATATTTTGCCTCCACTATCCTTCTTAGTCTGTATGTTTTAACATTTCAAACATTTTTTACTGCATAGTCAGCATGTTTGTTTTCAAACAGCATTCTTTTGAAGGTAGAACCTGAATAAGAATGTAAACAACATACAGCTTTCAGGTTTTTTAGCACCTGTTTCTCACTTTAATTTCTGTCAAAATATCAAAATACTTGATGCTGGTATTAATATGGCTACTCCTGGAGTCATATGCCTATATGAATAGCTGAGCTATCGTCTTTAAGTTGCTGGGACTGCTGGCTGTATGAAACAGATGGTATGCTGGGGGATGAAAATCTGGCAGCAAATAAAAATCCCAGCAATATATCTTTTAAATCTCATTGTATCTGGTGGCTTGACTTATGGTCCTTGAATACTGTATCTAGTATTCTGCAACACTTTTCTCTATTTTAACAGTACAAGCAAATTACTTCCCTACACTGCCAGCATTTTCCACTGGTCAAAAGTAGAGAGAATTATGTAAGTGATAACATATATTATTAAAAAATGGCTGGAGGACAGTTCAATAGGTGATACACAGTGGATTCCTGGTGTGAAAGGGAGGTTGACTGCTGGTCTGGTGTGTAAGCATGTACATGGACCTACCACAGAGCTGCCTCACACAGCCACCAGTGAGCTGGAGAGACTTTTAACAAATTTAATTGGGAAATATGAAATTTATCCACCAAGATAATGAACACAGGCATGTCCCAGAGCAAGATCTACCTCTGAAAAATAACTGCTTTTTTTGGCATGTCTATGGTGACCACTGGGTCTCAGGCTGGCTTAAGAGCAGAACACATTTTTTCTCTTTTGGTCTCCTTTAGGTGTCAGAAGAAAATATAGACTACCCTCAAAAAGCATGGCATTTTCACACCTCTTTTTGCAGGCTATCAGTACTGTCTTTGTAAGACTACCTCCATTTCATCTGGCTTTATGTAGTATTTTAATAGGAAGTAGCAAATAACAAAAAAACCCCCAATGCCGTAAGATGCTGTTCTTATGTTTGCTATGGAGTAGGTCAGGAAAATCTCTCTGCAAGCAGGATATGACTTTAAAAAGTATTTTGAAAAGTTAGCATTTTACTTTGAAAGCATCAAAGTGATACTACTGACTGAAATCACAGAAATTCCTTCAAGGCTATTCAGGCACTTCTATGTATACATGGCTAAAAAAAAATATACTACATCCACTGTATTGGGACTAAAATATATTAGTGAGATATTTTGCATTGAGGAAACCTGACCAAAGAAGCCCAGGGAGACAGGTCGATAGCTGCCATCAGAAAGGGCGTCAATTTTTAGCTGTTGCTGTTTATGACTGGCTTTAAAACAGAGACAGAGAATTTTTCCAATAATAAGCTTTTAGCTCTGCCTTGTCTTGAAGCAAAATGTTGAGACCCTTTGAGAGGTATGGAAATGGATTCAGCCGTGACCTTTTCTGAAACTCTCTCAGTCCATGATAGCCCCTTTAAATGGAAACATTTGCTTGCTCAGAAGGACTGGAGCTGCTTTTTCAGGTGTGCCTACTGAGGTGTGCTTTTATATTGTTGACATTTTACTTGCTGTAGAATTTTTTTATCTTCAGAGGATGAATGGGGCTGATGCTTTGCCATAGTGGTTAGTTTGACTAGCATTTCTCAATCCTCTCTGCTGAGCAGTCACTCGTGTGGCTCAGCCCTCATTTCTGTCAGAGCAACATTAGCCAAGTAGTCATTTTCCTCTTACTTTCCACAGCTACATTAAAAGTAGGGGCAGATACAGCTTTTTCCTTCATGCTTGCAGACATCGCTTTATAAATTAAATGCTTAAAGTGAAAGGTTTCCTCACACACATGAGCCGAAGGAGGGTTATTGGTTAAGTTGACATGAACCTGGGCTTCTCCCACTGATGTGCTCACATGTGGCTGGTGGAGAGTTACTCCCTGTGTGCAATAGGATGGGGTAACCTACATCTGGCATTGCTCCCCAGCTGTAACTGGTGAAACAGCCTCTGGGAGGTGTTGACATCCATGTGAAGCAGAGCAACCGCTGTAGCTCTGGCACTTACCTGGTTTGGGGTAGGCAGGTTCCTGCTGACTCAGGCAGCCGATCCCACTCATAATGGGGGCAGATGTAGTGCCTGTGCAGAAGAAAGGTCAGGTTTGCCACTGACCAGGACTAGGCAGCTTTTGGTCAGCCGAAGCTGCTGCAGCAGATTCACTATCTGGCTGAGTAAGTGGGAAGGAGGGGAGGAAGATGAAAGGGAGGACCCAAAAATTTAAGCTTTGTCCCTTGTATGTGCTACCAGCAGCCTACCTTGAAAGCCAGTGCTTGTTTTTGTGCTTAGCAATAATAGCCTCATTTCTGGAGCATTATTTATATCTTGAGTTAATATTGATTTTTTTCCTTCCCTTGTAGAATCCTGTGGTTAATTTGTTTTTAAAATGTTGTACAGTAATTACTTTGTTTAAATGAATCATCTGACAAAACAGTTCTTCATCAAACTTGTCACTTACTCTGCTATTTCTTTTTTAACCTGGACCTTACAATAAATTCTAAGCTTGACTGTAAGTCATCAGCAGGACATGGGGGAAGAGGAACTATTTACTAAATTGCTAGATTTCATTAAGGATACATGGATGAAAACACAACAGCACAGAACAGCCAGATTTTATCTGCTGGCTTGTTTGTGATGCAAATTTATAGACTGATTCAACTCTTTTTTGCACACATAGGTCCCAACAGAAAAATCAAGCTCAAATAGGTAGCAGTTCAAGCTTTTCACAGTGCAACTATCCCAAACTTCACTCACAGTAAGCAAAACTTCCTCCATAAACTGTCTCATGGACTTTGTTCATGGGCAGCAGGGCATGGCTCTTTGTGCTTACTTTAGGGTTTAATCAGGAGAACATTCATTCAGTCAAGTAAACGTTTACTGACTTGGAAGAATGACTTTTGTGGTCTCAAAACTTCCCCATCCTAGCAAGGAGAGGGAGCACTACTTCTCAGAGACTTTAAATGGCACCCTATTCAGCATCTCCAGTTCAGCTGAACTAAATTTTCTGTGTAAGATTATGAACCTCTTGACTAGCTGTCCTGTTCTTACACCAGACCTATCCAGAGTCTCTCACCAGCAAATGAAAGCATGTAACCAAAGTCGTCTGTGCTTTACTGCTATGTTAACACGTACAAAAGGAACCTGGAAAATATGTTGAGGGGGTACCAACATAGTGATTATACAGCTGACTTTCAGAGAGACCTATCTGAATATATTTGATGTGTATGTGATAGTACATATGCAGTTTTGATTAGTTTGCTTAGGAAACGCATCCATGCAATGCTTTCCCTCTTTCCATCACTCCTCCTTTCCCTCCACTCCTTCCCTCTGCCCAGTGAACTTCTACTCTTATTTAAAAGGGACCAAGCAAAAAATCTGCAAAATTCTGCTAATGAAGTATAAATAGTTCACGGATATACATCAATTAATATTAATCTCCATTTAATAGGCAACTGATTAGAGGTCTAGAAAAAGTTCTAGTCCTAAAACATGAAAGTGCTTGTGTATGTACAGTTATGAAGGTTACCTCAAGGGTGGTTGAAAGAAGTTGTTCTAATTTGAAAAAAAAAAAAAAAAAAGAAGAAAAAAGAAAAAAAGAAATTAATACAAGCCCAGCACAATAATAGTTTCCAAGATGGTGGTCTCCCTGTCTTATTAGAAAATTCTCTCAGGCTATCCATTATACTCAGTGACTTCCACCTTGCCTTACAAAACAATGTTCTGCTAATTCTAGTAAGGATCCAAGCAAAATACAACAGTTGTATCTTGCTGTCCCAATCCCAAGCTGGCATTATAGCTAACCAAAAATACTTGTCTGCCTCAGGTGAAAGCAGGGAAAGCAAATTTTATTTAACTAGAAAAGTAGTAAACTTGTTGGTATCATCATTGGGATGAGGAATTATAAGATCTGAATGAACAGGCATTAGATTTTTTTCCTTCTGCTAATCCTATAGTTTGCAAATCTGGAAAATCGTGCTGACTCTCAACATTCCACATGAGGTTTTACATTCGATTCCAAAACCAGCACTTCAACTTTTTTTTTCAGCTATTTCTCTGTGTCACAGTCTCCTGTAATCACTTGTATATTTTATGATGGAGGGGAAAAAAAAAACAAACAGAAAGTCTTTAAGGTTCTAATACATGCATATAGTAAATGAGAAGTAGATACAGTGAACAAGAAAATTGCTTAAGTTGGCAAAATTGCCTAAGTCATGTTAAGGTATTGTTATATATGGGTTTGAGAGATAATATAATGCTGTGTATTCAAGAGTAGCTAGAGATTACATTGCCAACTTGGGATTGATAGCCACCAGTGTTTTCATTGCTGAGTTAAAATTCGAAACAGGTTTTAATTCCACTGTGTTCCCATTTCCTGATTGTCAACTAACAACTGCACTATTCCTACACTGGTGACATCAAAATTGCAAGAGATTGCAGTGCATTAGCTGAATACATTCTGATGCTCAGAAAATATAAAGTGAATATCTAGGGCTCAGATTTCACATGGGGAAATGCGAAAATATGTAACTGAGAAATCCAAAGTATTCTCTAGTGACTTGCACTAAATGAGTAAATTATACTTGCAAAATCAAGTACTGAAGCTGGAGATTGCTGTTTAAAGGAGCTCTTTTTTTTTTCAAATTAGCTGTGTTTGTTATGCATTCATCAAATCCCAGTGCTCCTAGACAGCCTGAATGTGTTGTTGGCATAATAAAGTCTCTAGAGGCTAGAGGGAGTAGACATCCCCATATAAGTGGGACAGCCTTTTGGCTTGAAACATAGCCACCTTCCCCATCTCAGAGTATATGCCAAAGCATTCAGAATGCTTCCAAAATTCAGATTGGTTATTTACAGGTCCTCTTCTGGAAAACTTGCTTCCAGGTTAAAGAAAAGCTCAGATTCACCTCATTTGTTTTAAAAAAGAACAGGAAGTGTATACAATTTCAGTTTGAAATGTAGAGAAAAGTTCTGACAAATCAAGCAGCACTCAAAAAGCAGTTGCCCAGCTGGGATTGCACAGAATGGGTTGGGACATGTCTTTGTTCAAATACTTCAAAATAGATGTTGGAAGAAGAGTATAGAGGAATGATAGGAAGTTGAGAGCAATTGTGCTAGATTCAGCACTGTCCTTGGAAGAAGACTTTTAAACTAGTGTCATCATGATACAGGTAGATGCTACACCACTGGAGAGATCACTCGACATTTTGGCACAGAGGTGAAATCTGTGGGAGCAGTGTGTGGTTCAGTTATGTTCTATATCAACAAATTCAGTTCATTCAGCAACAAGCTTTGAAAAAGTAAAAATGCTCACCTGTCCCTGAGCAAACTGAGAAATGGCCAACAAGGTTGCCTAAGTTTTATAAAAAACCAAAGCCCTACTAAAACACCAGCCTCAAGTGGAAACTTTCATTCCATTTCTACTCAAACTCCTAAGTCACTTCTGAATGTGGATCTTGTACTGCCAAGATTTGCAGAAACACTTCAGAAAACATCTCCAACACATCCAAGTTTCATCTCTAAACATGGATTAGATTGGAGCAGGGGGAACAAGACCTATGAATATCACTACTTTCATTAGTTGGGAATTCGATAGAAGTTTTCACAAGCATTTAAAAATTTTATTTTGAAAAGCCTGAATAATAAATATGCATCATCTTTCACAGATGTTTGTCTAAGCAGCATTCATGATATTGAGTTAACCTACAGTGACACTGTAGATAAAAACTAATGATCCAATAAGTTTTTGCTGCAGTGCTTTTAACGATTTTAACTGTTTTCCTTTATGAACACTCAGATTATTACTGCTCATAATTTATTTTTCTCTTTTTATGTACAGTGATGAAGAAGTGAATAATACTTCTCATTTATCTCTGTTTCAACAGGAGGGATATTTGAAACTGTGGAAAATGAACCTGTTAATATTGAAGAATTGGCTTTCAAGTTTGCAGTCACCAACATTAATAGAAACAGAACACTGATGCCTAATACCACATTAACCTATGACATCCAGAGAATTAACCTTTTTGATAGTTTTGAAGCCTCCAGAAGAGGTAATTATCTCAATTACTGTGTCAGTAACACACATGTTCTATACTACCTTTCCCCGGCCTGGTCTCCTTTTTTGCTCCAATTGTAACATGTATATGTGAATGGTAACATAAAATTCATCTTCCAAAGTTATTTGAACTAAGAATGAAGCTGGACTTGGACTTGTCATCTAGTTTCTGATAAAACACCTACATACTGTCTGCATGCTAAGAGCCCCAGACGGAAGGTGGCAAGTCCAACCCATTTTTCTTTCCAAAAGATAGATTTGCCACCTGGAATTCTGCAGAGTATGATCACGGACTAACAGGGAGCACAGTGGGATGTCACAATGCACACACACACAGAGATATCCATTATTCATAACAAATTATTTCTATTGTACTTTTAAGAACAGAGGCCAATAGTCTCCCTGTCCTGAAATATTAATGCTTCAGAGGGTTAGACGTAGAAGTAAGTTTCTCTGTGATAAACGACTATAAGAATTGGAGTGGACAAGTTTGGAATTTTTTTGCCTATTCTTTTATTATTCTCAGAGGGAAAATTATGGTCCAATTTACTTGCGTCTAATTTACTTGCAGACCAAAACAGAAAAGGGAAAAAAGTCACAACTCTCCTCAAGCACAGTGTAACTCTTCACCTCTAGGAGGCAACCTTGAAGTTTGCTAAAATTTTATGTACAGCAATCTGGTTCCTGGAATTACATGGTGTGCACACAATCTCATGCAAACAAGTCTGAAGAAAGACTCATAAGTCGCTAAGACTTTGCAGATGGGCTTTGCAGTTCACTATAACATCTATCACTGTAAATGGTACAAGATATGCTTGCTATAAGGCAAAAGATGTGTCTGCTATAAGGCAAATGAAGGCTGGAAAATAAACATCACGAATCATGCTAGAATGCTGGTAAACTGTCACCTTCCAAACGTCTAAGATACTAAATTCTCCTCATGGTATTCTAGTTTCTTACTAAAGACTGGAAGAAAGGAGAATGCTTTCAAAGAACATGAAAAATAGCTTTAAATTCTCTTTATTGCATTCTTTTTCAAGTATCAGATATATGCTGGAACTATATGCTATGAAAAATCAAGTATGCTGGATTTATAATCCATATAATCCAGAGAGACAGGATTTTAGATTCCCTGTAGAGTGAGAATCTCTTCTGTGACTGTTGTGAAAGTACCTTCTCCATTTGATCTGTAGAATGAGCTCATTATAAATATTTTTACATACAAGGAATACATTCAGACAGTAGTAATTTCTTCTCATCATGAATTATTGATATTATTTATGCAATTTGCACATTAAAACTTGTGATCCTTTACAAAGCCTTCTGAATTAAACCTTGGAAACCTGTGCATTTTATGCTGTCTGTAAAGCACTCATTTGTAGACTGAAAAGAGAAAATAATTGATTTTCTGTCATACTCTATTACTATCAGAGAGCTAAATACTAATTTAAAAAATCTCAGCTCATTGTGGATGTTTGTGTACTTAGTATTTCATCCAATCACTGTAATTTCTAAATTTTCCACAGACAACTACCTTACAAAGAGTACAGCACTGCAACTCAGTGCAGGGCTTTGTCCCAGTCGATAAAGACCTTATTAGAAACATTTGCAATAAATTTTACTAATGGACAAAAGTAATTAATATTACTTCATCTTCTGTCTGTTAGCCTGAAAAGACATGAGAGGGAAAGAAAAATGAAAAGACACCTACAGGAGGGATTCTTTTGCCTGAGATATAGGCACAAGGAGAAAGAAACCTTTGTCGATACTAGCATTTGACTGATTTGGAGAGGTATTAAAATGTCAGTGTCTGTTGGTTCTTTATTTCCCTGTGTCATTACTAAGGGCTTTAGGCTTTACTGCCTGTTTTGTAAACACAGATTATGGAGAGCCATGAATCATAGTGCCCTTTACTGTTTATATTCCTTCAGTAGCCTGAAATTAAAGCAACTCACATGGGTAGAAGCTTGCCAGTCATGGAGGGAATCCGTAGAGTCTCTGTTGTAACTCCATGAACATATTTCCTGTTATGCTGCCATGAAACTTAATTCATATGACAGCCTTTTGGCAAGTCCATAGCCAGAGAGCTCCTGGTTTCTCCAGGATAATGCCATTCTGAGAAAGGCAATTTAGGAATCAATGTGATCTGAAGGTAATGAGCAGAGAAGTTGTTTTGGTTTTATTTGTAGCAAGCAGGTTCTAGGATATAACGCTAATCAGTAAAGCCATTTTCAGGAACTATTTGCAAATCTCTCAGTGGGTTTGGGAGCAACATGGTTACCCATTCTCACTTTCAAATGATGGGGATGGATGGAGAATAAATATTCTCAGTAAACATCACACAAGTTACCTGCTTTTGCCAGCTAAAAGCTTCTTCCTCTCCCTTCCTCTCCCCCTCAGCATGCGACCAGCTTGCTCTTGGCGTAGCTGCTCTGTTCGGACCTTCCCACAGCTCCTCCGTCAGCGCAGTGCAGTCCATTTGCAATGCACTTGAAGTCCCGCATATTCAGACCCGATGGAAGCACCCTACAGTGGATAACAAAGATGCATTTTATATCAACCTCTATCCAGACTATGCAGCCATCAGCAGAGCAGTTTTGGATCTTGTACTATACTACAACTGGAAAATAGTAACAGTAGTATATGAAGACAGCACAGGTAAGTAGTACTGGTGCACTGCAGATCATGTACTTCTGTTAATGTACATACATGAACAAATTCTGTGAGAGAGAGTGCCTGTGATAGTTCAGTTTGGCATACTTACAGCAGTTTTTCCCAGAATATAGAAGAAAAATGTCTCTGAAGGTTCAGCTATTCTTCTGCTGCTATGGCTTTTGGAAAGCTGTTCATTTCATCAGACCTTAAGAAGTCACTCCAGGAGGTAGCTCCTGGATTTTGAATACTCAGTCATGTTTTGCTTCCTATTTGTGGAACAACTAACACAGCTTCAAACTGATAAATATTGTAGTGTGGGACTGATTAGGGATTCCCCCTCTCAACGAGGGGTTGATCTTAAAAGGGATGCATCTACAACCCAAAAGTTCAAGCTGCAACATTTTTAACGTAGAGGCTACCTTGTTCCTTGAAACTCTCAGAAACAGTCAACTCACTTGTCAGCTGGGTACTGAAGACTGAATCTGAAAGTTGCAATTTGTGTAAATGTGTCGTAGTTTAACCCCAGCTGGCAACTAAGCACCACACAGCTGCTTACTCACTCCTCCCCCCCGGTGCGATGGGGAGAGACTTGGAAGAGTAAAACTGAGAAAACTCGTGGGTTGAGATAAAGACAGTTTAATAAGTAAAGCAAAAGCCGCACATGCAGGCAAAGCAAAACAAGGAATTCATTCACCACTTCCCATCGGCAGGCAGGTGTTCAGCCATCTCCAGGAAAGCAGGGGTCTGTCATGCGTAACAGTTACTTGGGAAGACAAACGCCATCACGCTGAATATTCCCCCCTCTTTCTTCTTCATCCCTCAGCTTTGTATGCTGAACATGACATCATATGGTGTGGAATATCCCTTTGGTCAGCTGGGGTGAGCTGTCCCAGCTGTGTCCCCTCCCAACTCCTTGTGCATTCCCAGCGTACTCGCTGGTGGAGTGGGATGAGAAGCAGAAAAGGCCTTGGCTCCGTGTAAGCAATAACAAAAACATTCCTGTATTGTCAACACTGTTTTCAGCACAAATCCAAAACATAGCCCCCTTCTAGCTACTGTGAAAAAAATTAACTCTATCCCATCCAAAAGCAGCACAAGATGTTTCCAGCCTGGGACTCTTAACTCATAGAAGATCATTAATTCTTTATGACAAGAACCTCCCCCTGGGGCACACAGTAGTCATAGCTGTCCAGTAACATACCATGGACAATCAGTATCAGTAACATGTGCCTTTTATTCATAGGTTAAAAATAGAAGAAAAGAGAATAACAAACTCATTCCTGGGAACAAGTGATTTAAAAGCTTATCAGAGACTAGGACTTTTTTTTTAATGCACAGAGACTGTGGAAGGGTGTCAATGTATAAGGGAGTCCAAGCCACTGTTGCATGTCTTTACATGTATAGGCTTTACTACCCCTGTAGCTGATACCATATACTGTAGTGTATTTGTTTCTGAGCAATGTATTAGCTGCTCTGGTCATTGAGAGGACTACATATCTAAACTGCTCTCAGAAGGAGTCCTGTCCAGCAGGATTACACACCAAAATTTGTTCCAAGCATGACTGCAGAGAACGTTATCTCTCCTACAGTGTAGACTCAGTCATGGATCAAGGGTCCATAACCTGGCTTCACAAGAAAAGGTGTGCATGTAAACAAACCATTAAAAGCTCAGAGAGGTCTATAGCTCTCCCATCAAAACACAGGAAGCGCTAAGCAAGGCTTGCTAACTGATTGTTTTTTGCAGGGCACAAAGTTACAGGTAAGGGCACATTCCATGCAGCAGAAAAGATTTTCTTGGAGACATCATACCTGTAGAGATGAAGAAAGTAGAGCCAACTAAATAAGACTTACACTGACAGTTTTTCCACTGTAAACCCTCACCACCATCCTTCAACACTGTCTTTTATGGTAAAGGTGTAGCTGAACCATACGCACTTCTGAAAAATCCTGTTGTGCATTAGTGGTCAGTGGTGCAAATTAAGCACTTCTCTGTCTACCCCACTCTGAGGCTAGCATTCCGCTTTCTCTTCCCATTGCCCACAGAAGTATAACACCTTCTAGAGCTCTACAGATGTGCAAGTAACATTTAAATTGATTCTTTGATAATGGCATAAAACAAACCTGGATGAGCCATGAGCTCAGGCATCTGCTTAAGCCTTTAAAGGGAGTATGCAAAAAAAAAAGCATGTATATTAAAATCATGTTGTAAAAACATGTCTGAAAGACAGAATTCTGCTTAAAAAAAAAGCCAAACCTCAATTTTAAGGCTAAAAATGTTGTATATCTTTCTGCACTGTTGACAGCACAAAAGAAGCACATGTTTCTTCCTGGATCCAAGAGGCAGATCTCAGTGCCAATATTCTGCTCACCTTGGACTCAGAGAGTACACCAGAGGGTTGGAGGTAGAAGAGAAAGACAAAGTCAGGCTGGGCTTACTGCAGCAGTCTTCTTGCATTTCCATTATGATGGTCTAGCTCAGCAGGATTTCTGCTGGGCTCCTAGCACTGTATACCAAAATATACTCATGGATAAACAAGTAGAGGTCTTTTTCAGCCTACTCCATTAGCAAATTAACCTTCCAAAACACTAAGTGTTGTGTACGTGTTCAGCTACAAAAATGACTGATATTAAAGAGACTTCATTTGCAGAGATATTTAGAAAGTAAATTAATCATCAATCATCTTATTAACTTGGAGTCAGGAAAGTAAACAGGTCAGCTTTGTTCAATATAAGAAGTCTTTGGATTTTGAGCTAGAGTGACACCATTTAGCTCAAGCTCTTTTTATTTCTCATCTCTCGTGTTTGACATTGTTACACTACAAGAAGAAAAAACATATTAACCTTTTTTTTCTTAGAGACTAATTGTATGTGAAGATTAGCTTCATTCCTAAACAAACAATGAACTCATAGCTGTAACAGTAAATTTCCAATGATCCATACCCAGATTATTCAGGTTGAGATTAGCCTTGCTCCAGATTAACAGACTATTTTGAAGATTAAGTGTGGAAAATCCTGTTTTCATCCTTTACACTACAGCACTGCTGCAAGCCCACATGCCGTCATGGCCAGCTCCAGCACAGAGGCCACATACTGTGCCAGTTTGCTGATCTCTAGCTGTTCACCTCCTGTAGTTACGTTTTTCACTGCTGCATGGACCCATCCATCAATGGAAATGGAAATGGAAATGGAAATGCAGAGTCTGGACTAAGCAATGTTAAAAACCCCAGTTCATCTGAGTGAGCTCATGTTTCCAAATGATCCAAATCCTTTGTGCTTACCCTCCTTATCACAAACACTATTTACCATACTGCCAGTTTTTGTCATCCAAATGCTTTTCAGCCATAACTTTTTTCCAGTTGGTGATTTAGGAGTGCATACAGAGAAAAGAGCACTACAAATGTCTGACTGGCTTAGCACCAGCTTTCACAGACCTCCACTGTTTAGTAAGGCTTTCTCATTGACATCTGCTTTTTGAGATCTGGCAAATGATTATTTTATAGTCCCACATTTTGCATGAACAAGTTGTATCACATATGAAGATGGACATCTCCCGAGGACAAGTGCTTTACATCTAGGGAGCTATCTGTGTCAACAGAACTTGTAACACTAAAGGCACTTGGTGTGATACAGAGCTATCTCCCTTTGACAGCGTAACATCTCTCATAATTATAGTCCCATGTTTTCATTCTTCAGCATTTTACCACCATACCAGCTTTACTCTTAGCTTGTCCAGTGCTTACACTGGGGTAAGCCGTTCTATGTTATCTCACTTACCCTTTCTGATATTGACAAAATATTAACATTTTTTTCCAATCTTCTAGAATTGATTCAGGGTTCCAATATTTATCACATTAGTTGTTGAGTGTTAGTAATCTACTGAGTGGACTCTATAGGACTGTCAATGTTAAGCAAATTTGATATAAGCAGCTCTAGAAAATCTGCAACCAGTAGTGCTAAAAATTACATTTGTAATAGGAAGTACTTACTCATGCTGCTTCTTATCAAATATCATGTTAAATGGTACCAAATGCACCATGTTAAACAACTTTACTGTCTCCTCCAAAGGGACCTACAGCAGTTATAAAGCTTGTATTTTGTTCCTAAAATACATTTGCAAAATTCCTTCATGTTTCCTCAATTGAGCTGATCAGGTTTTTACCCTCTCTCTTAGACTTCAGTATAAGTAAGAATAGTAAAGCGCACTACAGCTGATTTTTATTTCTAATTGCTGTCCTTACTGTGCCATTGAAAGATGGACTTTCATCCAAAGTCATCTTTCTTAATAGTAAATTAATGGCTTCTGGCTATAGAGTAAATATTTATTTAAACATCTCATAGTGTTCTCTTTCTGAAATTCTCGTCCATCTCATTAATGCCTATAGCTTTCCAATGCTAGGGAAAAATAAGACTCCTAAGCAAATGTATTTATTTTTCAGGTTGAGACTGTGCTCCTTTTTTCCATATTAAGCATAATTCATGTTATGTTCAGAGTCCCCAGGCCATAATCAGCCTTCATTCTGATTATTAATTCCTGTTTATTTTTCATCAAGGTATTGAAAAAGAGTTAGTTTATATCAAGTGCAATGCCTTTGTGTAAGGCAAAAAATTGTCTTCTGAAGTTTAAAAATGATCTAATGAAAACTTGCAATGGACTGAATGATACACTGAGCATGCATTTCCCAAACTTACGTACCATAAATTATGGTTTATCTTTCCACATGCTAGAACTGGGTAGACATAATGTCTTCTGGTTTAATTTAGTGGTTTGTAACAGAACCCTTCCAATATCCCACTTTTGCACTTTGTTATTTGGCACATTGATCTGTAACAGACACATGACTTTGTCTCAGTTATCAACAACTCAAACAAAAGGAATAACACTGCCTTCAGTGCAGGTTTGACTCCGCTTTTGATCTATCTTCCCTGAATTCAATAATTTTAACGTACCAGGTGCTGAGAAGGGCAAATGCATCAAATTCCTCATCTTCTGTAAGAATCCCTGACTTTCCCCACTTGTTAGCCTGCTGTCCCAGCATTTGTTTAAGGCTGAGGGGAACTAAATCTTTTTGTCACATCAGTTCAATTAATTTGCACAGGGCACAATTTGAGTTCTTACTGAATTTTCTTTCTTTGAACTTGCAGTTACAAGAGGCATCTAACTTTGCTAACCCTAACACAGTTTTCTAATAAAAAGGAGTACTTTGTCCCAAAGTAGTAAAAGCATTTCTTCAATTTTAAGTCTGGCTGAATTAACTATACATTTTTTTAATTAAAAAAAAGGGGGGGGGGAAATGGGGAGGTGAATACTTTCTAACAACACACACTACCATGCTTACTGCCAATGTGTGTGATTATTTGCCTGTTGGAACACTGTGCTTATGTTAGGCATGTTTCAACTCCCAAATACATCACACACAACTTGCAGTAGTTCCAGACATCATGAAATGATATTAAATATTCAAAGACAGTCACATATTTTAATATTTTACTCAACTGTTAGAGCAAACCATTTCTCTTGATCAAACCACTAGTTGTGGTAGGTAATCCAACCCCAAGGCTGAATCCATTAATGTTACAGACCACAAGATACTTTCTCAACAATACAGAAAGTTCCCAACCCTGTTTCCGAAGGAAAAAAAGAAAGTGTTTACATGTCTGAGTAAAAGGCAGCAGAATACAGACAGTAGGCCAGGAAAGTTACTGAAATAAGTCTGGTTTCCATCCTTACAGATTCCCTTCTGAAGCCCTAAACTGAGCCTTTCTTTCAGTAGGACTGGCTAACGCTCTCTTCAGGCCCTCCACAGTTCATGCTCAGTCACCACAGCTTCCACCTGGCCAGACTCTACAACATCTTTCCTATCCAAGTTCCTTCTCCAGCTCAGTTCTGCATCGCTCTTCAGGTCACATCACCCACTTTGCAGATAGGGGGCCGATGCCCAGGATATGTGATTTTTGACCCCTTCCCAGTGTGGCCGCTACTTCCTTCCCAGCTTCATGGGCAGTCCGTGATGCCTCCTGCCTGTTGTGGGCTGAGCTCCAGACAGTCTTACCAAGCGAGAGAAAAGCAACTGCCCTAAGCACTGCACTTGTCCAGGCCATCCCCACTCCCGCCAGGAGTCAGACTAAGCACTTCAAATTTAAGATTTGTCCCAAATCAAGACTTGGCGGTATCATGTCCAAGGGTTTGGACTTGTTGAGGAGGAGGAAGAGGAAGGAGAGCACTGATGGTTATTCCCCTGTGCTATCAATTATGCTGGCACTCAGTTGATTCAGGCTTTTGCCTGGTCCTCCAGAAAAATAACAGTGTTGGAAGCGTGTGCCCCATTCTCATAATAATGAGCTCAAATTATTTCATATTTACACAGGCTGGCTTCCAGCCAGGCTCTGATCTCACAGAGTGTGCAGTAATTTACATTTGAATACTCATGATGCTTAATATTCTATGTTGATTGTTGATACTTGAAAACCTACAAAGAACAGACCCAGCATTGCAGGCGGAGGGAAAGATTTTTTTTTTTTCAAAACACACTGCCAGTACTTGAGTGAAAGCCAACAGTTCTCAACATAGCAATCACTCACCAACCTCAGTAGAAATAGCGATGCTTCATCTTGCCTTATATATACCATTGGACCATTCAACCAAGGACATTCACGCACAAGACAAATATATACCCACTCTCAGCAGGAGAGCAATGAGTGTTTTCATATTAAAAGTTTGTTCAATTTTTGTTCCAGAAGTGCTCTTGCCTGCATTCTCTCTCTCTTTACACATCTTTTTAAGGCAGCCTTTTACTTTCACTCAACAGGAGATCATGAGTTTTTTGTGGGTAAATTACATTCATGGATAATGAGAAAGAGACTGTAATCACACACCTCAAAGAACTCTTAACTATCTTTCTTAGGTTTTGGAGGCAGTACAAATTACATAGGAGTGCTGAATTAGCTAGTAGAATTGCACTGTGTTTAAATACTTGGAGACATCTTCAACTGGTTGAGCTCCACTAACTTCAAATAAGCCATGTAGATTTGTACCAGCTGAAGACATAGTCTTGGAAATCACGTTCTTGTATTTACAGATGTAGAGTTGGCTCTCAAAATATTTCAGTTCTTTATAAGATCTCAGACTTGCTGAGTGACCTTACGCAAGTCACTATGCCTTCAAGGCTTTTTATCTCTAAATTGATGATAATAAAAATTTAAGGCTTCTTCTCCGGAGTATTGCAATGTATGCTGAAATGAGGACAATGAGAGCCATATGGATGGCTATTAAGAATAATTATTGGTAAGTGCCACTCAGGCTAACCACTGGCTTCTAAGTGAGCTACAGTGGAGGTGCTGGCCATTGAACATTTTTCTCCCTCTAACACCCCTCACCTGCTCATGCTTGACATTAGGTAGGAAAGTTAGTAAGGAGGTTTCTTCAATTCTTTGTTCTTGTTGTTTAATAACAAAATAATAATTAGGTACTAGGGAAGAAACATTATATCCTTTTTGCAGTAAATCGTAGCAATATAGCATCAATACAAACATATCCTATAGTCAACCAATTAAAAATACGTTTCAGAATATTTAGATGTTGAAGGCAAGTATAACCATGAAAAGGAAAAGCTATAACAATATTAGTTAGGAGGTGGCAAATATGAGACGTAACAACTACCCTTAGGGTATGTGAAATACATTGGGACTGATAAGAGACCCTGTTTAAGTCACAACAAATACTCATTGCACAGAATGGTTAGTTGTATAATTGCATATCATTTTTCAGGTCTAATTCGCCTGCAAGAGCTCATCAAAGCCCCTTCTAGATACAACATTAAAATCAAAATCCGCCAGCTGCCCTCTGGGAATAAAGATGCCAGGCCTTTACTCAAGGAGATGAAGAAGGGCAAGGAGTTCTATGTGATATTTGATTGCTCACATGAAACGGCAGCGGAAATCCTTAAGCAGGTAAGGGGAAGGGGGTGAAAAAGCACGACATTCATTTTGTATCCTGAAAGTTGTCAGCCTCTCTGGTTTTCATTTTCTGGGAAACACAAAAAATGAATGCGTTTATCAATTAGGACATAGGCTTGTTAATACCAGGGACAGAAGTTGTTACAGAACATGCAGCAGCATCTGAGCACTCCACAAGACTTAAGGGCTTCACAGAGCCATAAGTACCAGCAGCAGTATTGATGTCTGAAGAGAAGCCCATAGGTATCCCGCAGAAGGAAATATGCATTTCTTTTTTTAATACTTCAGGTTCTGCTTGACTAGGAAGATTGTTGCATTTATTTTAGCTTGTCCTGGTTTAATCAATATGGGGTTTATGTCTTCTCCCACAAAAAAAGAAAGAGCTCATTTTGGAGTGCTTAGGGAGCAGCTCACGTTGAGCTATTGCCTCCACAGAAGTTGCACATCAGATTCAACGCTGACTACAGTAACAACAGGGCATTAATCCACTTCAGACAAGAGCGTAACTCTGCATTCACTTCCCTGTAACAAAGAGGGATTTGGTCTGCTGGCACTACCTAATTACATTTTAAACTCTGGTACAGCAAGAAGATGGAACGAAGGAAGTATCAGAAGAAAAAAAAAAACGGGAAAAGAGGCTATTGTGCAAGGGTTGACATAACCCTGACCTAAGCGTGAGAGTTGGACAGCCACACAAGGCAAGGACAAATGCCACAAAGCCTGATGTTGATGGGCTGGGACATTATCAGGACCACACACAGAGTGGTGTGAATTAGAATTTACGGTTGTCACTTACTATGTATTTCTAGACAATCAAAGTCTAAAGCACTGGCTCCTGCAATTCATTGACCTATAGACAGTAATACCAAGCAAGTAATGCATTGTGAATGGTATTTTCCTTTTTGCTGCAACCGTAGATATGAGGGGTTGTTGGTTTTACTGGCAGTCAGTCTAATGGGTAACACTGATCCCCATCAGACCATCAGAGAGGTTCCACTGATCTCAGTGTACAGATATGGGCTGTCCCATAAAGGTTAAAACCTATGCTCCCAACCCAGAATGTTTTGCTGAAATATTTAATTACACAGAGCAGATTCTGTACCAAAGTAAGACTGACAACTTAGTGGTTGCATTAGTCTGAGGAGCCTGAAACCATCCTCTCCAGACTGGAGAATCTTGATCCTGTGAACACAGATGTGCAGGATGGTGTCCTAAATCAGATGCAACACAGCTGAGAACAGCATACAAGTTCCCATGAACTGGCAGAGTTAGATTTATTGCTGTCAGGAAAGTTGGCCTGTACTAAATTTTAGGGTTTTCTTGGTGCAAGTTATATATTTAAGCTATAACAGGGACAGATGCAGGCATGATGTTAGGAGTGTGAGGGAAGAGCGAGGGAAGGGTGCACAAACATGCAACTGCTCTCTCATGCATGGGGAGCACACTGTAGCAAGCAGCATTAATTGGGAAGGGGGGTGGACAGGAGAGCTGCTGTCCCCTCACTCTGCTCCCTGTAGGGCTGTCCAAAAGCATTAAAACATGACAGCAGGAACAAGTGGCTCCAAAATGAGATATGTGGGGGAAGAGTTAGACTGACAACACGAATTTTCAAGGAAGTGCAAGAAGAAAGTGCAGATGTCTGGCACACTGCAGGAGGCACAAAGCTTCAAAAATACAAGGCTGAGTATGGAAAAAAAAAAAAAAGAAAAATAACCTTAGTGTCAAAAGAAGAAGAGGAAGTGCTAAAAGATGCACTAAGGCAGGGCAAAGTGGCAGAACAGTTTGTGTGGGAAATGGATCAGGGAGACAACTGACAGGCTGCAGATACAGATAATGCTCTCCAATGCCTTAAGAACTCAGAGAAGGATGGTGAATGGCAGTGGAAGAAAACAGGAAAATTAAGAGAGGTACACCTGTGGGTCAGAGCTGCAGGAAAGGAAGCAACATAAATATAGGCTAGAAAGAAAGGGAAAATGGCTTTTATATGAGAGAGTTCTGTGGCTGAATCTAGATGCTGGCAGCAGTAACTCAGGTGTTGAAGTTTCTCACTGTCAAAGGCAGCTGTGAAATGAGAAGGTGTGGAGGGCTCTGAATTCATGTGTGACTCATCTGATTGTAGGTTAACTACATGAAGTACCATGGTTCACATTCTCATCACTGCACACAGAAACCCCTATATAATTTTACACTGATTGAAAACAAGATATGAAGGAGGATATTATAGAAATTATTTTAAGGAAACTCTGCAACGTTAGTAGAGAATATTTTTTACTTTGTAAATCATCCAATAGATATTACAGGAAAAATACGTAGTATTGTTAAATTATGTAAGATTTCTAATAGGAGTAGGAATCAGAGCCAGCAGTCACTTAAACCTGTTCCCAAAGCAACAATTTCTTGTCTGCCTACTGTGTTTACGATAACGTTTAGTAGCCCATGCAGGAGAAGATAAATAAAGGAAGAGAAGATTTGTAGAGGGTTGGGTGGTGGAGGGTATTTTACCAATTAAAACTGCAGCAGGGTCACAGAGGCACATAACCACCATTGCTTATGCTCAGTTCCTGTGTCCTCACCCTCTGAGCCTGCACAGGTCCCCCCAAAAAGCTTTACACAGGGGTGTGCATTTCCCCCCTTCCAAGCCCAAGGGTGCCCCCTCTGCACCAGGATCTGCTCCATCTCCTTTGGACAATCCCCAGCCAAAGTGGGCAGCATCCCTCACCTCCTCCAAGCCTCTGGGAGAGAGGCAAGAGGCTACCTCTCACCTGCTGCAGCCACATTTCCCTGCTACGGGGCAGCGAGACATACCACCAGCAGCACTTGTGCTGCCAGCCACCAGCCTGCCTCCGAGCTGAAGGCACAGCAGGGAAGAAAAGCAGCTGCTCTTCTCCCAGCGGTGCCTGTGCTGCCGGCGTTGGCAGCGGCAGCGCTGGCTCTGCAAGCGGGGGCTGCTCGCACCAGTGCTCGGGGGGCACCGGCTGTGGCACAGCTTGTTTCCCACGAAGGGAGGGCAAGGGATGCCTAAAAGCTCTTTCTGAGAGCAAAAGGATTATGAAATTGCAAAATTCTGTCCTCAAAGAGTCAGCATATGGAGCTGGTTTGGGGAGTGTGGAGCCACCTGACCCAGCTGCATTACTGGGCTGTGGGACTAGGGGAGGTGACCTATTCACTTGCCTCCTTTAACCTTGTGTTGTTTACAAAACAGCACAAAAGACAGATTTCTTCTCTTAAATGAGACTATCTTTTTGCTTATTTATAGCTTCAACTAAAATACCATTGAGCCATGCTTCTTCCTTGTGCACAACAAGAACGGGCGAATCAATAACCTAATTTAAACAAAATACAAAGTCTGCACACAGCTGAATAACATATTCCCTAAACTCACATATTTTCCCCAACTAGCTTAATAAGGCCTGGCCTTCTCATCACCCAGATCTGGAAGGAGCAAGAGGAAATTGTGATTATTAATTGCCACCTTTTCCAATAGTCACTTTGACTTTTCTCTCCATATTCCCTCACGAGGGTTGGTAACCTCATGTGACTGGTACATGGCAGCTAAAGGAGTTTTCCAGCTCTGTTGCCTGTACCAGGTAACCACCAAAACTGGCAGCTCCACAGGGATCAGGATATTCTGAAATCACTTGAACCAGAAGGTTATGCCAGCAGGGTTTTGAAACAAGATGTACTACACCAGCAGAGCTGATGGAAGAAGTTGCAGCTGGTCTGACACTCCCATAGTCTACTTGAAAATCTTGACTGCTGGAGTTTTAAAACTCATGAAGTCTGGACAAATTTTCTGACAAGGAGAGAGATCTAGTAAAGAATTAGAAGCCAAAAGCAGAAGCTAAGTGCAATTGTGGTTTCTTAGGGTAAAAATGTGATCTCCAAAGTCCCCAGTGTAAGAAACAGATAGATACTCAGCTCACTGGTTCTCCTCTCTCCTACTCATTTTATAAAGGGGTTTTGCTGGGGAGACTTCCTCTTCTGGCCACCTAGTTTCTGCTGAATGGCATCAGATGGCAAGAGCCGTAGGTGAAGACCATGGGCACGTGTCAGGGGTAATTCACCTTGAAATTTTGCAGTGCACTTCAGTTCCCAAATCTAACTGTAGGTGTCCATAGAAGTAAATGTGGCCATTGCCTCAGAAACTTTATTCTGAGCTTGGAAGATACAGCAGCAGAGGCTCTTAGTCAGAGTACCATCTTTTGGGGTCCTGGCTGTGTAACATCATAGCTGCACTATGCTGAGACCTCTGCTTTGCTGTTCTTGTTAGCTGTGCTGTCTAGATGAAAGCTAAACTAGTTACATAAGCTTGCTCTTGTAGTTGTTCCTCCCTTCCTTGGAAGATTCACTGCATGGTGCAAATGCAAGCAGACTTCCAAACTAAAAGAGTGCTTTCAGTCTTGGTACTGTGAGATGATGTCCATGCTGGAGTTTGAAAGGTAATGCTGCTGCCCGAGCTCCCTGGTATCTCTTCAGGAAACAGAAGGAGCCAGCCACAGTTGACTGGGGCCCTGGGCCAACACATTCATCCTGCCCTATTGCTATGGCCCATGTTTCCAGCTGGACTCCAGTACTAGTGAAGTATTTACAGAATATATCTTGTTTCTTGATATGGCTCATGTCCATGTTGGAGGAACTCTATACCACTCCAGCTGGACCACTGCTGTGACTGACTGGGATGCAGATTTCCAGGGAGTTAAGTCATGTCCAAGTAAAGCTGTCTACATAGAGTCCAGGGAAGCACTGGAAACACAGTATAAACCTTTTATATCAAACACTTGAGAGGCAAGGAGGCAGAGGGGCTATTATTCATTATGGTGTATCTTGCTGATCTTAGAAAACAGTGGTGGTACTAATTAATTGGATAATGAAATGCATTAATTTAATGGTCATGAAATTTAAATAATAGCATGAGTGAAGAAAATGCAAAGTGAAAGCAAGCAAAGTATTTGATGCAGTTCCTGCTAATATGCTTCAGCACCATTCTGGTTTCAGCCCACCTTGAAGGAAGACTGACACTAGCTCTAAATGAGGTGGTGATTTTTTTACAAGATGAAGAAACATAGGCTGGAGCTGGGATATGATGCGAGCCAGGAACAGGGCACCCAAAGAGATTTACAGACATAAGAAAGAATATTTTTATCCAGTCTCTATCCACTTGCCATATATATTTTGACCACTGGTACTTGTTCAGATTCACATTGCAGTTCATGACCCATAGCTGAAAGTACAGGTCTGCAAAAGACAAGGCCCAAACATCTGATCTGAAACGGATGATTAGAGATAGAAGTCTCTTATCTCATTTGCCAGGATAATCCATAACCAACCAATATCTGAGTTTGGCTGAAGAACAGATTTTATACAGGCCAGGAAGGGTAGGAGATCTGCAAGGAGAATGCAGAATATTTTAGCCTGGTTTCACTAGTTTACATTCATCTAAGTTCCACATTAACTAAAAGCTGTTATTATTTAAATAGGACATTTATATCAGATGCATAATTATTTAAATAATTACATGCAAAGTTATTTAAATAGGAAAGTGTAATGAAATCTCATTCTAGTTTCTTATGGGCAGCTATATACACATAAACCAATCTTGTTGCCTTCCCTTCTCTCTTCTGGGCTGCTCTGCTCATTTTCTCTAGTGGGGAGGACACTTGCTCTGTGGGAAGAGCCTGTGCAGCTGCTTTGCAAGGTACTTCAGAGGTGTCCCAACCTGAAAGGAATCTTTGCTCCTACCATGCTTTTATTATTGTCTCACTCCTGGTAGTTCCTAGAAGCTGCAGTCCCTGTATCTGCTGTGTTGCAAAAACACGACTTCTTGCTGCTGAGAACACACAAGTGCAACTCTCCTGTTTACACAAGTAGGAGCACCTGAGTCATTAAGGCTCGTAAGTCATTAATGCTTTGGGGTCTTCAGCATTCCTCTTGCTTTTGTTTTAACTTGTCTTCACCTCCTGTTTTTCTAATGCCATCCTCCTGAGTGGGCATTTGGTAGTGTCATTACATCTTCCTTCATTGGGAATATTACTTAGTGACCATGTTACCCTAAACAATAAATAAGTTATTACAAAGTCTTTACAATCCAGGAATAAAAAGCTCCCTATTTAGGTCAATCTACAGATCTAACATGTCATAGCAATATCTAAGTGCTATATAACTGTTAACTAATTGCCTTAATGATTGTTAGAGGGGAGGACAGCCAGTTAAGGCTGATCCCGTGACCAATGCAAAGGGAGAGGACAGAGCTCAGTGGCAGATCAGGGCCCAGCCTGGGACAGATCCAGCATCAACTCTTATTCTTTAACCAGACAAGAACATTAGTAATGTGTGTGTGACACTTACAAGCTCTCCTCCAGCTGTCTGTAGCTGGTATCTTAAATGAGTAATCGTTAATAGGGAAAACACAAAAGCAACATGTTGATTAAGCTTTCCTGGGCTGCTGCAATACTTTCTGTGGGAGAATTTCAATGACCGTCTCTCATGGAGCCCTTGGGTGCAGGGTCCTTGGCAAATCCGTGGCACCCCTCCAGCAATTGTCGTCGTGAACCTGTTTCTCGGTTGTGGCAGATAACATTGCTGGCTGCACCTTGCTTATTACATGCAACTGCCTTTAGTTTTCAGGGGTCTTGGTTCTGTTTTGTTTTCAAAGACAATCCTGTAGCATGACTTTTGAAATCGTTATTATTCACAGGTATATGTGTGTCCTGCCAGCTCTGTTTATAGCACATTACTTGGGAATCAATATTCTCATAAAAAGTTTTAATCAAAAACGTGTTCAAGACACAAACACTCCTCGCAGGCCACTGCCTTTGGATTTGTGAGGAAAGCAATAACGGGGCTACCTTGGGTTAACTAGCTGGCTAATCAGTAGCAGTGTAGCTGCAGCAGCACAGCTAGGTAATGCTTCCCAAACATCCAGGCTACACACTTTATAATCATTCTACTTAATCTATCTTTCTAGTTAATGTAAAATTGTATTTTAAGTCATTATATGGCTTAGCATTATCCTGGTTCTCTATTGTCTTACTATTTCTACACAGACAGATTGCAATTTATATCTTCTGATAACAGAAATGCAATGACATGATGTCAGCACTTCTATCTCAAGCTAGAATTAAAACTGTAATGAATCAATAATCTGGGT
This sequence comes from Haliaeetus leucocephalus, assembly GCF_000737465.1. Taxonomy (NCBI): domain Eukaryota; kingdom Metazoa; phylum Chordata; class Aves; order Accipitriformes; family Accipitridae; genus Haliaeetus; species Haliaeetus leucocephalus. Next base: position 1,246,790 of record NW_010972529.1, read on the forward strand.
ATTTGGATCCTCCTATTTACATTTATTAGTATGATCTTGTGTTCATGCTAATGTAACACCATGGACCAACTGCAAAATTCCTGTGGAGGACCAAATAAATTTAGACATACAGAGGTTTACCTGGGCTCAAACCACATTTGTGTAACCTAGTGACTGGTCTGTGCCCCATATGAAGCAATTGGGTTATTTCAATACAGTTTCAGCTCAAAGGAGGCCTGCATCATAAAAATCCCAGCTGGCATCTCCTTCCCATAGCAGGGACCTTAGACACAGAAATCCAACGGCTCCAGGGAGCACAGCTGAATCCAGCCAGGTCAGCTGGGAAACACAGCACACAAAAGTTTCCATTGATGCTACCATATATCATTTTCTGTGCGTAAATAGGGAATGAACATCAGTCTCCAGGATTGCTAGATTGCTCATTTCTACAGGTAATGAAATAACTCTAAGAAATGGAATAGAAGAGGATTAATAAAATAAGAAATAAAAAAGGCAATTTTGACATGTAAATTCAGTTGAGCAGTTCAATAAAATACTTGCCTTCTGGCTTGATTTTTAGTGGCTGGAAATGGATTAGTTGTTTGTGATTAACACTGAGCTGTTTTCATTGTCTACTGCAGCTTAGAAAGTTCAGGTTCTTTCCTTTTTTTTTTATGTGAGGAATTGCCACACACAATCACAAAACTGAGTTTCAGAGGCTTTTGCCATGAAAGAGAATTTTGGCAAGCCAAATCACTCACTTTTTCCCTGTCTTTCAAACAGCTATTCAGGCACTGCTAAAAGTGTCCTAAAATACTATTAATAGCAGATGCTTACATTCCTGTGATCAAGACTGAAAAACTTCTAACCATTGTCTGTGTTACTGTCATGATAATGAGTTCTTCAGTAGCTTCCTAGCTCATAATTCCTCCTCCTCTTCACAAGATCCCAGAGAGGGCAAAATGCTTGCATCGTGTAATAGCGTGCATGGATGCAGCAACAAGTGTAGGTGATACTGGTCTGAAACTGTATAGCATCCTGTTATACACCATCAGAGGTGTTTTACTTAAGCATTCCCAATGAGTTTTGGAAAGGGGTTGAGGGAAAAAAACGCATCCATCTAGAAGTTTCCTGCAACGTGAGGGCTGAGAAGAAAAACTTCATCCTCTTCTGCCTGTGGTGGCCGGTCAGTATGCATTTAAATGCCATCCTTACCTTGTAGACCTCCAAAAGATCTGACTCTGGAAAATTAATCCAGACCAGAAATCTTTTCATACCAGTTGTTTTGACAGCTTCCTGCAGACCTGCATTCCCCAGGTGGAACAAAAGGCATTTATAGAAGCTTTCTTCTTTTTGTTTTTCTTGTTTACTTCAGTGAGCACTCATCAAGTGTCTTGTTCTCACATGGTAACGCAGAATAAAAAAACCTGCACCTAAGCACTTTTCCCTACAAATTCTGTTGTCGGCTAGCAAATTCCTTTTTAACACTTCTAAACTGCAGACTAAAGAATTTCATTTTAAAAAAATCAGCTTCTTGTTATCACTAGTAATTTTTCTTGTCCTTGAATTTTTGCAATCTTTAATCTCTTTCCAGAGCAGAGGTGATAAAAACATAATTTAAATACAATAGGGTATTTTTTGCTCCTGAAGAAAAATGTAGGTTGTATTGTAATCAAGTTTTCATGACCTGTAACATATTGTTCCAGATTAACCCATGCTTTTCAAAAGATAGTGCAGTACACTGAAAGCATCCAAAGTAAAGTACATTCACCTTTCAATCTCTTTCAACAGATTCTCTCCATGGGAATGATGACTGAATATTACCACTACTTTTTTACAACACTGGTAAGGAACACAAGATTTGGGGGTGAATTTTCTCTGTTGCAGAAAAGACAACTAAAGATTTCCACTTTTTCTAGATCTTGGTTGCCATTATTCAAGGAAACCCCTGGAGAATGAGTACTAACTCTCCTTAAGAATATCAGGAGTCACAATTTTGTAAGGAAGATGTTTTGCAGTGTCTGTGGGGCTGGCTAACAACCTAATACAACGAAAATTAATTGCAGTAGTGTGCTTAAGGAGGAGCCATTGGTGCAGGTGGATCAGAGTGAAACAAAATAATGAATAAATGGCTTTGCAATGGAGCCGAGGTCAAGCACTGCAGCCGGTGCTGTCCATCGCTAAAATGTTTAATTTCCTTACAAAAACAAAAAATCACCTATGTATAAAATAACTTGGGAAATTTTATAGTAAAAGAAAACCCCTAAACTTTCTTTCATGGTACATATCTATGAATACTTTTTTTCAGAACATTTTTCCTAAATTTTGACTTATATGCTATATATAAATATAACTCAGTCCACACTTAAGGTCCATTTGCATTGTAGACTAGAAAGACAGCAAAGGACCATTACTGCCAGAACAGTCCTAGAGGGCTGGATTATATTATGTGCATCAGCTTATTCTTTATTTCCTTTCCATATAAATTTTTATGTGGAAGTGAAAAATCATTTTGGATCCAATAGTCAATTCATCAGTCAGAAATTACTCTCTAGCTGTTTGGAACTTGAAGCAGTAGCTTGAAATAGTTCTCTTCCCTTTGAGGCCATTTTAACATAAAGAAAAATGTGAAAATTTAGGATTTACTGTGGAACTTACAGTTTTATACAATAAACAATACAATAAACAATCTAACATAAAATAGTAACCACCAACAACAATATGCATGAGATGGTATAGAACACATATTAGAACAAGCAGTAAGCATTGCTGGTGGTATCTTGGCATTGTGGTATTGTAAATGTTGACATTTTGATGGCTACTGTGGTATTAAACCATGACCAGCACATTTGTCATTTTACTGACCTGCCAGGATCAGTAAAAAGTTGTTTTGAAAAACAGCTTTCAGGCTTTGAGAAGCAGTTATCATATTCCCACTGCCTGATAAATACAGCTGTGGAGTGTGCCACACAATTATATCACTTAGAATACCCATTATTTTCCTGCCCTGTAAACACCAAGCACTGAAGTTCATGGACTTACTGTGCACTGGCCTGACACATCCATTAGACATAGTGGCAGCAAGTCACCTGAAGGAGGCAAGGCAGGAGAAAAATAGGCTTTATAAGTAGTAAAAGTGTATCGCTTTCAACATCTCTTGGAATTTTCCTTCCCTGAGTTGAGAAATAAGCTTGACATTGGCCAGCTAATTCCTCCTGTTGGTTTGTCAGAGCTGTAACACTGTTAGAGGACTGCTATAAATTAAAATGAGATACTGCTGCGCAGGTTGGTTGCAAAATAGTGGTGTTGTGGGGAACTGATTTTTTACGTTCCAAAAAGCAGATATGTGGTTTGTCATAAATTTTACACAAATTTGGTTTATTCAGATTTATAACTGAAGCGGTCATGACTAGGCTTTGAGGGCAAGCAGAGCATTCACAGGCCAAAAAAACCAGCACTTGAGCTTTGGATTGAAAAATCAAATACAGTTTTGGCCTAATTGTACCTTCTGAACACTTTGCTTTAAAAATACTACATCTGGTTTTGTTTGTTTTCTTAATGGTGATTTAGGATCTATTTGCATTAGACCTGGAACCCTACAGATACAGTGGAGTAAATATGACAGGGTTTCGCCTGCTCAACATCGAGAACCCGCAAGTTTCATCTGTCATTGAGAAATGGTCAATGGAGCGTCTGCAGGCGCCACCGAAACCAGAGACTGGCCTCCTCGATGGCATGATGACAGTAAGTGAACAACCACAATGATACAGGGGCTTCTACAGCACGCTTCGCAATGCTGTTCTAGCAGATGTGAACCAATCCCATTACTGCTTTATTTCACAACGCAAATGCTAAAGCAGCATCCCCAAAACAGACTTCCTTTTACCCACTTCCACACAGACGTGCATTTGCCCCATGAACCAATGTTGTACTCATCCATGTGACAAACCACTCCCAGGCAGCTCTAGAGATGAGTGACAATTCTCCATCATGATGCCATCCAGCTAACATCATTCATCTTATTGTTGTCAAATGTATATAATGCTGCCTCATTTCTCTAATAACGTTCTGCGTGGAGTAAAGAACATAACAGGAAATAAAAACTTTCAGAGCAGGTATACAATTTATAACCTGCAGGGAAAGATATTGTACATGTGGACAGGTAATAGCATTTTTAAATTGGAAAAATGCCCTTTCTCTTAATTTTCATCATCTACAGCAACTCTGGCTTTTAAGATGTAATTTAAAGATAAATGAAAGGTATCATCAAGCCAGGAAATTAGTATTTCCTCCCTACCAGTCCCCCCAGAAGCAAAGGGAAGAATAGGAGCAATTACATGGACAGTGTGACTCCATTCAGTTTTGCAGGGTGAAGGGTTGCCATCTTTTTGCAATATAAGATAATGTATCTTATGTACTGCGTGGAGTTCGAAGTGATATGAAATAGGCTTTATTGCAGATGATTGCAGGGAAAATTTTGACACATCCTAACATCCTGAAGAGAAATGCATTCTGTATGCTATCTCTAGCATTTCAAAAAAATGTTGCTTGTTTGGGCAGTGCCATTGCGCTCACTTGTATGCAAACCAGGGGAGAAAGCTGTCCCTGGGAACTTCTGATGTGAATACACAAGACCTGCTAGGGTAGCTATGCACACATAGCTATTCACCTGCATTCACCCAACTGTAAAACTAGGAAAAATAAAGTTCTTACCAGACTCTTATGCTCTCCTTTGTATCTCTATAATCTCTTAGTGTCCTTGATGCTCTGAAACAGCACGAGCACCAAGGAAAGCATCTTCCTAGTTGGCTGTGATCATTTAAATATTCATAGCAAGTTCTGCTTATTCAGTTTGATGGAGAGCTGCAATACTGCTATATTTCATTAGACAATAAGGCTATGATAAGCTGTACAGTATAAGGAGATCAGGATTACATGTCCTATTGTTAACTCAGGATTTCTGCCTTCTGGTTCATGCTATATTGTTTGCCCTGATGTCAGCTTGTGGGAAGTTAGCAGGGCATGACCAAGACAGTTTTGAGGTCACGTCCCACTTTATGCCCAGATTGCACACAGAGGCATAGTTGTTCTAATGAGATCTTTGAGTTTCTTTGCAATAAGTTAAATAGAATACAAAAAACAGAAAAACAAGTTCCAGGTCTAACTCTTAGTCCCTTTCTTCTTACGCACAAGTACAGACATCAATATAAGGCAGTTTGCTTCAGAAAATGAGGTGACCTTTTGTTCCTCTGTGCAACCCCAAGCCCTAAACCAGAACAATATGAGGGGAGAAATAAAAGGCTAAGGGAGGTAGTATAACCTCCCAGTTGCTGCACAGCAGGATGGGTCAGTAACAAGTTACACAAGCACAAGATTCAAACAGCCAAGTCTGCTGCCAACGTGCAAACACTGCGGGATGCACCATGTTATCAAGTAAAAGCATCGGTGGTCCCAGATGGGAGTGCAAAGTGAGGTGCACTGAAGCATTTTCACCAAGTATCTCCAGAGTCTCTAGGCCTGGGACACAGGCAGACTGGGACTCCAGTGCTCAAGTAGAATTCAATCCTGAATGCATGTGTCCCCAGTCTAATGTAAAAACCGATCTGAAGTCTATTAATATTGATGGGAAACTTTCCATTGATTTTGAGGGATTTTGGATCAGGCCTTTAGTCTCTGAGTCCACTTGGAACAAGTATCTGTTTTAAGTCACTTGACACTGAGAACAGCTGTTATTGTCTCCTCCTGCTTGCCTCACCATTTATAATGTTTTCAATTTGCTCTGATTGTGGGAACATTGTTTTGCGCAGATCCTGATTAGTGTGTCAAGAGCGATTCCTCATCTGCAGTATGTTAAGATTAGTTGATAAATTCAGATCACATTTGATTGCCAGCAAAAACCTCCAATGCTGTAAGACTGATGCTGTTGTAATTTACTTAGGTAAATGAAACAGAGAAAGAATCAAATCTATTAATTTCCCAAAGGAATTGCATGGCAAAGGAATAAAAAATGGATTAGCTTTGCAGTTCATATAGATGAGTCCAGTTTCTCATCTGCAGAGTTAGTACTTTTTTTTAAGGCCCCTACTTAATTATTCAGTAGCTTTACAAGAAAGGTAAGCACTTCATTTTTATAGCATCCCTGTGCAGTAAGTGAAACATGGCTGTTCCCACCTCGTACAGTGAGAGCACTGAAGCACAGTGAACGTGAAGGCGAGATTTTTCTAAAACTTCCTTATGATAAAGGGTGACAGGGTGTGTGATCTCAGTTTGAGGCTTACTGGGCATGTTTTTAAACCAATAAAGCCATTCTCAAAAGAAACACAGATGCACAACCAGCATCCAGTAATTTTAGTAATATTTAGGTGTTTAAGGGCTGTATTCATCTGTCCTGCCTCAGACAACTAGAAGTTAAATGTACAAGTCCAACTTAACCATCAAAAAAGGCACCTCAAAAGGTCAGTTCACCTCTCTCTCTAAGACGGTGTGGGAGGTACGAGAGGGGAACATCCCTGGCTAAACCTCACTGGGGCCATTTCACACATTTGTGCCAAAAGCCAAAACCCTTGAGGGCAGTAGACACTTAGAGACAGTAGATAACTGTCCAGTGGGATACCTACCAGGTGCTCCGTGGGATTAATTTCCCTGGCAAGCAGGGCCTGCCCACCCCTTGGGGAAGAAAGCAATCCCACAAGAGCCACAAGAAGAGCGGCAATAGGGAGCTAGTACAAGTCCCACACGGGCAGCCCTCCCACGTGGCCCCATGCCATGCCACCGTGCCACACCAGCCTGCAGGCTGGGCAGAGGCTGGCTGGAGCACCTGCATGGTGCTTTTGACTGACACACCTTGAGGTGCTGAGAGTCTTTGGCAAATCCCATGAGGAAACTATAGGAGACTGAGTACTGCAAAGTGCTTAGCCCTGAGACATGCCTGGAGGATGAGACCTGAGCTGCTGTAACACCTGAGGCTTCTTAAAACTCCCCTCCATGCCACAGAGCTACCCGTGTGCTCCTTCCTGCACTGGACACACCGACCCCTCTCTTCCTGTACCTACCCAATGTAGTTTTCTTCCCAACACTCACCTGAAAATACTCTGAAATTAATTGATTTTTTTTGCATCTCAGATGTCCGTGGAGAGCCCAGTAGGGACCTTTTCCATAACAGTACTCTGAGGGAACAGTACTCAGTAGAGAAAAGCAGGGACTGGGCACAAAGATATATATTAAAGAAAGCCTTTCTGTTTTTTTCATGCAGACCGAAGCAGCTCTGATGTACGATGCCGTTTACATGGTAGCAGTGGCCTCCCAGCGTGCATCCCAAATGACTGTCAGCTCCCTGCAGTGCCACAGACATAAGCCGTGGCGTTTTGGGCCCAGATTTATGAATCTGATAAAAGAGGCGAGTATAGACCATCTGCTTATGGTCAGCATAATCCTTTCTTTCTTCTTTACTGCACTGGCTTGTGTTGTTGTTCCCTGATCTTTGTCATATGCTATGCTCTGGTTTCTGGCACTTGGACGCCCAATTCCTCCTCACCTTCTTAGCAGGCAAATGTTGATTCAGATACAAGGCTGTGGCCTGCGTTCTGGTAGAGACTTTACCTGGTCTCTGAAAAAAAGAAACTGCTAAACTGTAGGTGTGATAATATCTCAGACTAACACACCATAAGACTGCCCATATTTTTTGTTTGGTTAACGTTATGGTTATGATATTATTGTATATAACAGTTGTATATAATTTCTAAAAATATGTGGCAACTAACAGCAGCCATTCTAGAATTGAAAGAAAAGCAAGTCTGTAGCTCTGTCCTTGTTTCACCACTTAATTCCAATTGTTTTGCAGATTGTTTGATCAGTAATCAATATCCAGAAAATATTTCAGCCAGTATTTCTAAAGAAATAAATTGCTTCATGAAGTCATGCACTATCTATCTCATAAGAATGCATCACTGAGCTGGTTTGATCCACAGATGTTCTAAAAAAATACACGTTAGCTGAAATGCCTTCACTCTTCCAAAAGTTCAGTTTTTATTATGGATTTCAAATGGAAAGTTTTTCTTTAGGGAAACGTGTGAAATGAAAATTGGAAATTATGTGGAGTTTCCTATGTATATTTCATCTTTTACCCCAGTTTTTGTCCATGACAGTGTGATTTCTATCAAAACCACATTCATTAACACTTGTGTAGGTGGAACAGGACCTGTAGGCTGAGGTTGTACCTCAGTAAGTGGTGGCAGCACATTGGGGCATACACCTGAATCCAGAAATATAGTAGGAGCAAACTGAAAGACAAGACATGTGGTGGTTACAGAACATGTAGAAGAGCTGTCATCACCTTCTCCAAACCTTTCTAAGCAAATTTTTTAGAATTGTCATAGGCAATATACGACATGGTGATTCACCTACACAGAAAGCATTGAAAGTTACTGAAACAGTACCCTCCACACAGGTTGTTTTATGAATTTAAGGTTTCCTTGTAAGCTTCTCTCTTTGAAAGTATAAAAAAAAAGCCAAGAGTTACCCCAGTACTCAGGGACCTAACTTAATAATTAAGGAAGCTTTGAGATACTTTCCTCACTGCAACACAATCATGGGAACATCCAGAGGAGTCACAGAAGCAGTACTGCTAAAGGTTATTTCTCTCACCCTGACATCAACCATGCTGCATCCAGCTCCCCCACTGGGGAGGAGGTGGGAAGACTGTAGCAGGAAGAGCAAAAGACAGGAGAAAATTGTCTCAGAAGTGTCTGTAATAAAGATGAACTTCTCCCTCCCTCCCTTCTAATTTGATCTAAGTGGGAACCTTTGCTCTTCTGCTTCTCAACCTCAAACTAAATGAGGTAGCATTGCTACTCATGTGATTTCTGGTGCATTTTAAAATAATTATAATGAAATTGAAAGTTAGCAAAAGACTTTGTATCAGTGAATGCACCTGCATAATTATACAGTGGTGACCTACTTACTTTGGGTGATGCTAAGTATACAGCATAAGGATCCTGAATCCTAAGCCAGAAGAAGTACTTTGACCAAGACTGCCAGATGTACCTCAGCACATGCACTTCAAAGCTTAAACTGTTATACAGTTCACATTTATCATGTACAGCTAGCTTCTCTTGCGTGGAGTCAGATATGTGAGCTAATCTGATTGTTTTGCAGATAGTGTCTTTCATGGTCAGTAAAACACCAATTTAAATACTCTGAGAGTCTTATCTTCCTGTTTCTGTTGTAACTAAAAAAAAGATGGTTTTTAAAAGTAGAGGATAAGGTTTAATAAGACAGCATTAAATTTCCTGAAAAGGCTATAACAGGTGTTGGAAACTAAATAGCAAATACATTTGGACCTCCCTAGTTCATGTTAGGATCTGGTTTGCTCAACAAGGATAGATGAACTTTATAAATCAGTAATCAAGTGAATAGGTATGGAGAAAAAAAGTCAAGCAGGCAGAATGATAGTTTGGGCCCACATAAATACAATTTACTATTTTGTGATATCGTACTCACAGTCTGTGAAGGCATTTTACAGACTGGTCTGAAGACAAATATTCTGTACTGCAGTCTAAATAAACAACTTTCAGACAAAGAGGTTGCCTGTGATGAGTCAATGAGTGGTGCAGGTGCTAGAGCTTAGAAAGTACTTCAGTGGCTCCATGGTGGGTTTTTGCATTGTGCTTTAGATAAAATTGGTGATAAGAACTGCAGTCATCTCATTTGCTTTGTGGGCCAATGCTGTAAAACACCAGGCTGATGGTAATAGAAAGGACCTCAGAACCTGTGTGGAGGTGAGCAGAGGTTAAGGTGGAAAGCCTCTGACTTGTATAGCAGCCCATAGGCTGCTTCTCTCTTCACTCAGCAGATGGCAAAATAATTTTTTTCAGCCTGTCACTGTCCTGTTGGGAAGTCAAGGTTCAGGCCATATCTGGTCCTCAGGTATACACAAGTTAGCTTCTTCCTGAAAGCAACAGGAAAGTGGACATCCTAGGGCAAAATACTGCCTTTTGATTCATGCTGATCTGAATGCGTGTGCATTGGAGTCAGTTTCTGAATTTTCAGAGTACACGAAAACAAAGGATGGCTAGTTTAATGTGACAATACTCCTCTTTCGACCTTAGGACGTCAGGTAAGTGTATCAGGTAACAGCAGCAGAAGATCCACTGCCTATTTTTCTTAATGAACATGACTTGAAGTGCTACCAGCAAGACTATAGGAGAAAAGCACTAACAAAAAAGTCTGAGGCTATGGAATAATCAATCACAGCCACAAAAAGAGTAATCTGCTATGCTCTAAAGATCTCAAAAGCTAATGCTGATTGTAGGAAACATTTGGAAATTTGCAGAGAAAAGCAAACCTGACCAAAGCCCCCCAGCCCTGAGAATGGCTTTGAGGTCAGAGTTATCATCAGCTAGTTCCTGCGAAGGAGGATATTACATAAAATACACCGTCTGGGATCAAGAGTCTTCTACAGTAGCTCATTAAGATCTTTTTAATGAAAAGTAAATCCCTGTCAGAAGCTTTTGTCTCTCAGTGACCTAATGTCATTCATATCTAAATGATATTTTAATCTTTTGGCCTGTATGGGAGCATTTGCAGAGAGTACATCTTACCTGTGCCCAGAAAGGAAAAGGAGGTCATCGTCTCTCTTCAGAGAAGGAATAGAGAGAGAAAGAATGATTCCACCTTTCCTAAAAGGAAAATGTGTGTAAACATGAAGCAGGTGTTTATAATTGAATGATCAAATTCCCTGGTCATATGCCCTTTAAAGCATGAGATAAGCCCCAAAATAATGATTGTCTGTTATTCAATTATCATCTAAACCAGTGTGAGCTTCCCTCACTCAAATCTAGTAACAATTAAAGAACAACTACATAGTGAAGTATTTCAGAAGATAGAGATGCAGACTTTATCTCAAGATTTATTAAATCCCCTCAAACAAAATCACACACACAAATCTCAAAGACTAAAAGAAATCTGAAGCATTTACATCTATATTTCAATTTATTTCAGCCTTCCTTTTGTGGTGTGGCATTAAAAGTTCTCAAGAATCCCCTGAGCTAAACCAATTCTTTGTGTAGGCTAAGGTAATGACCACAGAAAGCAACAAGATAAGTGGACTTGGTCATTCAGGCACTACCATGTCCGTAAAACTTTCAAGCCTCTGTCTCAACTTATTTGTAACAATTCTTCTGAGTGAAGATGTCCCAGTTAGACTGGAAAGCCAACTTCGTTCAAATGCCTTCAAGCTCAAGAAACTCTTTCCTTAGAATTTATAAAGGGTTTTCCATCCCTCCACTAGCTGATTCTCGTTTCTACAAGTAATAAGTGGTATGCCTCGTAGAATGTCTCCAGCCTGTAACAAAGACAAGGGTTAGTAACTCAAGTCCCTTAAGAAGCCTGCTTGAATTCTCACATCATTTTTCATTGTTAAAGATTAAAATGAGACCTGAATTTAGCTTATTTGTATACAGGAAGAGTACTGTAAATGTTGAACACATTCTACAGTTTTTAAAACACCTAGCACTGTGTGACTCTGGTCTGTGGATGACACTCTGCTTCAAGAGTAAAATTAATTAAAAAAAAAGGACACATCCAGTCCTCCCCTGTACAAGAGGACAACTGACTCAGCATCAAGAAATGAAATTATGCAGCAAGGCCATCTTTATTATCTTAGGTTGTTATTTTGCCTGCTTTTTGAAACTGTGATGATAATTCATAGTGTGGTACTCTGTTTTGATTACATTGGCTATAAATGTTTTTATTTCATGTTTCTTCTTTACAAAAAGAAAAGAAAAAAAAAAAAACCATCCTTATCCAATATACAGAAGAATGTAACTCCTGAAATCTTTTCTTCCAAACTCAAGGCATTTAAGCAAATAATAGTCTTGCTCTGTATAGAAAGAGGCCTCTCCATCAGCATAATTGGAAGGCAGGGAAACAGGGAGGCATTATAATTTCCACTCACCACAAAAAGAGCTGGCAAGACCTGCACCACAGGAAAAAGTCTTGACAATCCTCTGAGTTGAACCACTTCTTCCTGTAAACTAATGACCACAGAAAGCAACAAGACGGGTGGACTTGGTCAGACAGGGACTGCTATGACTGCATATCTTTCAAGCCTCTGGCTCAACTTATTTATAATAATTCTTCTGAGTGAAGGTGATTCAGTGTGTTAGTCACTTGCTAACCCATATGTGCCCCCAAAACCAGCTGCATGTCTGCCTCACCTGTGCTGAGTGTACAAATGATTTAGAAACTCCTGTCTGTCCTGAGGTATCTGCTACATACAAGCTTATTCCAGACCTGGCTGATCTACAATAAGAAAGTAGTAGGTTTCTCTGTTTTCTCACATTTTTTGGTGCTGTTTTGCAGCTCTCAGATATTGGGTTTTTTTCAGCAAGTAAATGTTTAAAAGTATATATCCTTTAAATCTCTGAACTGTCTGACATAAACCCAACACTTCAGATGGATGACAAGTTCCTACTCTCTCATTCTGATGAATCTACCAGTGCAGGTAAGATCCCACCAGTTCGTTTTTCTCTTGGCACAGAGGAAGCAAGCAACCTTCCTCAGGACTGCTAGATTTCCTGCGAAGCTCCAGTGCAAGGAACAGAAGACAGAATTATTGAGTTGACGATGGCACGACCACATCCAGATTGATTTTGTCCAAATTTGATGAGCTGACTAACATTTTGAGAAAGGGACAGGAATGCACAAAGTCTTGATTAAGTGGTATGAAATCACAGGATGTAATTTTCAGGGGATTCTTGATAATAACTAACAAAATCTAAAACAAACATAGAACATCATTGGAAGAAGAAAGAACTGAAGATTTTTCATTACAGAAAAAGTGCAAATTTAAAATAAGACAGAAGGGAAAGCAATCCATCTGGGGAGATATTCATCAATTCTTTTAGGTTAAAAATGGCAGCATCTCCAAACAAAGGAGCACAAAACATCTTGCAAGAGAACAGAACATTTCTTTTGTGTCATGGTCTATTATTACTACCAAAGTCAACATGTAAGAGTATTTTCATGGGACTAAAAATTTACAGAATGAAACAAAAAAAGAAGTGAGCAGTACAAGATTCTGGATGTTAGAAGACCCAAGAACTCACCATCTCCCCTGCTGTCTGAGGAAGGATCTGTGTGTCAGTCACCCAATGTATCTGCTGCACAGAAATCTCTATGCACATGACTGGGAAAAGATGACAATATTTCAGCTCCAAAACATAAAATAGCATCTCTTCTGCTGCATCTTTGTCATTGTGTTTTAGTGTTGAGTCAATTACAGCATCTATGGATACTGTCTGCAGTTATTCTCTGGGCTCCGATACTGCAAAATTTAGTTAATTCAAAGAAAAAGCAGTTATTTACTTTAGTAGGACTTCTCTCACCAGATAATTTGATATTAGGATTTGATCCACCCTAATTAAAACAAACATTTTGCTTTGTTTTACTTTTTAAAAACTTACTTCTTATGCATGAAGTAATGGATACATTTCTGGTATAAGTCTATAACTGTCGTTACTTTGAACTGAAAACTGTTAATTAAAAGACCAAACAAAACAACTGCTAGACTTGCATCCCATTATGATTTATTAAGAAACAAAGGTCAGCTTTCGAAGAAGATAATGTATGGCTAAGGTTAATGCCAATAGGGATTCCTATCCTGAAATCAAATTTCAAGTGGAAAATCACTTAATTTATGGAATGATCTATGCACAGATTGCAAAATAATGGTCCTAGAACTTGCATACTAAGAATAAATACATACTGAATTGATAAAAAATTATCTGCAGGGTTCTAATACTATGATATCTAAAATCAAAACAAGAAATCTGACAAAAATATTATATATATTTTCTTCCATTCCATTTTCACTTTCTTAAGTATTACCTGGAAAGTAGATTTGTTTATTAAAAAATGAGCAAGAACTACTATGAAGTGATTTTATCTGAATATATGGAGGATATTTTGATATTTGCTACACAAAACCTTTTTTCAGAACATATTTTACATGTCCTGGGCTACTAAAAGTGCTCATCATTTACTGGACACTGATATTTTGATTTAAGTGTTAGTGCATGGCCTACATTGGATGATACTTATTTGTACTGGAAAAGCTCCCAGGAGCCCTAGTCACATCACCATTGAGCCACTCACTGTGCACAGTCTTTGCTGCAAATAGCTTACAAGATAACTGTTAAATGCAGATGATTTAGGTTTTGGAGCAGTGTACTCCCATTGAAACAATCTGTTCCTCAACCGCACAGCCTCCTACTCACTCATTCACAGATTTGCCATGAGTCCCTTGGGTCCCATTATCTCAGGTGAAAATGACACAGTGAAGCACCACATGAAGCCCTGACAGGCCTCTTGTAATCCGTGTTGTTCAAGGGGTCGATGTCACTGTAATAGGACAACAGCTCATTTGGGGAGAACATTTCCCATTCAGGATGATGGGTGGGATTGCCAGAGCTTTGGCTTTGGCTCCTGGCTCTGCCATGGACTCTATGCAGCCATGAGCAAATCACTTCAGGACAGCTCCAAAACCTGTGCCATGGTTACCTGATAAGGCAAAACTGGTCATTGCTTGGTAGGCGTTTCCAACATGCTGACATGATCAGGCTGTTCACCATCCATGCTTGTAGGTACCACATCACTCTAAAACAAAAGCAGTAGGACCTGAAATCTAGGTGAAAATGTCCTGTAGGTGGAAATGCTGTGATTTCCCTCTGTAAAAGACGGATGACAGCTTTTGTGTACTTAGTGTATTTAGTCTGTTAGCTGTGTGGAACAGGATTTCTCTACATACTGTCTCACCTATGCAAGCGGTATCTTTTACAATGGGATCCCAATCCCCATTAACGCAGTAGTGTAAATTTATGGTTTCCAAGTTCGTAGCCAACAGTAATCCCACCCAGACACTTCAATGACAGTCATGTTCGTACATGGTAAGATAGATTCTGCTCTTACTAGGAAGAATAACTGGCAAAGTTTGACCTTCCCTTCTGATTCTTCACGCCCACTCCCTCATCTCTGGTATTGATATAAAGCAATCTGGTAGGTGTAAGCTTTACAGGAACTCAAAGGCTTTTCAAACATATGCTCTGAAATGAATTCACCTAAGCCGTCATCCTCAAGTAGTCAGGGTTCATTTGTCAAATTTGTCACACCAAACCCCTTTCATATCACTACCCCAGAATGTCATTAAGCTCAGCCACTGCTCTGGAAATGAGTGTTCTTGAGTGGCTCACCGAACAGCCTGTGACTTTCCTCAGAAATCCTCCTTCTCTATTTACCCACCATTTCTCTCTCTTGTTTCAAGGCAGGGGTGTTCTCAGTCTTATAACAGCTGCCTAAACACCTTCCTAAGAACAAGCCTCCCTTGCACCTTCTCTTTTCCATGCCAGTGCTGCTTAGTAAAAGCCTAGGACTGGAACAGTCCTGGATCTCTTCTGAGTACAGAGACTATGAAGCATCATGATTTTCAGTGGGGTAGATAAAACCCTGTAATGGTGAATGCTGAAATTCTTTTTATTACATCTGTTATGCTAGATTTGGACCAGGATAATGGAAAAGTCATACCCTACCTCACTATATCCCATAATCCTTGAGGATCTCTCTTAATAAGAGGATTAATTGTAAGAGCTGATAAGTTGATGTGTAGCTCAGAGCACATTATGATTTCCACTGTAACTAGAAGCAGTATCTCTATCACTTAAATCTATCAACTATCTCTGCAACTCTGATAAAGCAGGAGCTTTCTCTTCCAAAAGGAAAGAAAACCAAAGGAAAATTAAAGTAACCTTTTCCTTAGTCATTACCATTTTGGTTAGTGTACAGTGGTAATGTTATTTACGGTGTTGGAAGATTTTGTTGTAGAAAAGTGATCTATGGTATTCTAGGCATGTGGCCACAGTAGGTTTAGGTATGCCTATGTTTTATAAATCTTTCAGATATCTGATTTTGTAGTCAAGAAGCAAAAGTCTGGAGTGGGGAAAAAAACAAACCAAAACAAAACATGAGAAAAAGAGCTCACTCGCTGCCTTGTCCCTTGCCATCAAGCAACATAATTGATGTCTTCTGTATATGTGCTTTAATCATTGTCCGTAATGCTGTAACCATAAGAGTTCTGCTCTGTAATAAGTCTAAGACCCCATGGAGGAGATACATCACCCACCTCTGCATTTGGATGTCAGTGAGCACCACAGCCCTCATCAGAAATTTTGGATTATCAGTTCAAAACTAAAGTAGTTGTTCACCTTCTTTATAAGCAGGTAATGTTGGCTAAACAGAACAGGTCTGTCACTCTTGTACACCTGATATGCCATTTGAGATCCCCATATGTACTCATCTGCCACCTTTTCGTAAAAGCTGAAGGATGCCGCACCTGAAGTGGCATGGAGACACTAGCACTTGTGGAGGTTGCTTTGCTGTCATTCACTCTAGGTTGCTAATGTTTAGCTGAAGTAAAATGTTCTAGTGAGATGGTGGCTAAAGGAAATTATAATGTAAAGCCTCTCTTCAGATCAAGACTGGTTTCCTTTCAAGTTGCTCATTTTGGTAGACCAGCATAGAAGCGGAATGAATTTCCTAATCTCAGTCCAAACACATAATGCATTCATTTTAGAAGATCTATAGGTCCAAAAAGACTATGATGTTAGCATGTCTCTGCCACTGTGCAATGGTAAATGAGCAAACATAATTTGCTCATTATGTTGAATACTAATGCTTCCTGAATTCCAGGTCAGATGATTGCCAATAATTTTTTTCTATTGTTTCATTCATCATTAAAAAAAGAAAGAAAAACAATGGCATGATGGTGGTGTAAGTTAATACCTTTTACTTCACAACTGTGGTTAATTAGAATTACACATTAAATCAATAACTGATGTTCAGTTTTGCCTAGTAAATTCTGATAATAAATAAACAGATTATAACACCAAGAATTAAAAATACAAATATACTTGGCCTATATATCCATCATAAAAAAAAGAAATAAAAAAATCAGCCCAATTACTTGCCTTTATAGGTTACCTTTAACATGCCTGGGAAAGCAACCTACCAAAGATCAAGATAATCCCATTGCCAAGACTAAGTAGACAGGAAAATGTTTTTATCTTCGATTAGACTTCACTCTAGCTTCTGAATGTACTTCTCCCATACTGAAGAGTCCAGCTAACCAATTTCTGTTCCAAGCTCCCATTAAATCTGAAGAAAAACTCTGCTGATTGCATGCCTTCAGGATAAGGTTTCAAAATGTTCAAGTTACACATAAAGACCAAGAGAAAGAAAAAAAAAAACCCAACAAAAAAGCAAAGAGAGAGAAATAAAAAAAGCAGAGACTGTTTTACAAAATAAATAACTAAATATGGCCCATCATCTACTTTGGGAATTTCTCAAGTCAATTGCAGTAGGGTTTTTTTTGTGTCCCAACATGCATTTGTAAGGCTTTTGAATGAAGACGACTGTCATTTAGCATTGCACTTACATCCAAGAATAGTCTTCACACAAGATGTTGTTTATCATCAGTTTACGATACTTTAATATTAAACAATAATTCAGGCTTCAGTGGCAGATGCAAAGTGTCTGAATATCTTGCACAAAGTCAGGCTTGAACTTGGTATTGTGCAGGGTTTTGGAGCTGAACAACAGAACAGTTCATTTTCTGCCACAATACTGTGCTAAAATAGCTTTTCTTCTTGGCTTTTCACTCAGAAGTTTTATCAACTCCTTTTGTCTATATATTTTAAAAATTTGTTAAGAGTTATGACAGTTTCTCCTTCTACTTTTTAAAGCAGATTCAATATGTACGCATATTTTGTAAGTGATATAGTCATTTTTTTTTTGCATTTGGGGGTGCATATTTGTGTCTCATGTTTTCTTCTAACATTAGCTCTGACACATTCAAAATGGGTGGGTCTTTTTGAACAGTGGGAACAATAAAAGGTTAAAACTTGAGTTTGAAACTCTAAAGAGATTGCTTGATTAATTACAAGTGAAGGTCTAAAGAACAGGTTCAGAAAAACTTTTATTTCACAGGTTATTGGAATAAGTGGAATATCAATAGAAGAGCAGAAATGTCTGCACATTATGAAACATTATTAAACATAATAGTTTAAAAAGTTAAAATCAGATTATGCCTTTGTATTTTTGAATTGCCAGGGCACTTTGAACACTTTAAAAAGGACCTTGAAAAATTTAAAGTTTTCTAATCTGAAACATGGCTATCCAGTATCTGTCACTGTGACACTGGACTCAAAAGAGAAAATACACCATAGGCAGATAAACAGTTAACTAAAATATTTGGATGAACTTATATTGAGTAAGAAAAAACAAATACATAATAAAACCATAATCAATTTGTCTGAGAAAGATTGACACTTTTGTGTGCCATAGCACAATACAGTATCTACAAAATTGGCTATATCCCATTGAGTCTATATCATAAAGCTGAATATTTACTCAGTCAATGCAGTATATATACTATGCATTATGATTTCTTGATCTAGTTATATCTTGCTAATACAAATCTGGAAATACAAGTGAGGTCTGGTAGAGACAAAAGAAACAGAATATGAAATGTACCTGTTGTTTTACCTTAATAAGTCTGGTAGCAGCTGAACTAATTGATTCTGTGATTAAACTACTGATTGGTCTTGGCTGAAAGTAAGGCTGCTATAGTAATTGATTCAAGATGATGAAGTGGAAATTGGTATAAAGACCCTATGATGGTCATGTGCGCTGATAGCAAGCTTTGGGAGTGTTAGCTCTTAGAAGCTGTCAGCTTCATTTTCTAGTTGTTATAATTTTCCATCAATATATTTATATGTAAACCAATATTGTAATTTGAATATTTAATGCCAGATTTCAGTTTGTAGTTTACCCATGTCCTGGTTTCAGCTGGGATAGAGTTAACTGTCTTCCCAGTAGCTGGTACAGTGCTGTGTTTTGAGTTCAGTATGTGAAGAATGTTGATAACACTGATGTTTTCAGTTGTTGCTCAGTAGTGTTTAGACTAGAGTCAAGGATTTTTCAGCTTCTCATGCCCAGCCAGGGCACCTGACCCAAACTGGCCAACAGTGTATTCCATACCATGGGACGTCCCATCTAGTTTAGGAACTGGGAAGTGGGGGCAGGGAATCGCCACTCGGGGACTGGCTGGGTGTCGGTCGGTGGGTGGTGAGCAATTGCCCTGCACATCATTTGTACATTCCAATCCTTTTATTACTACTGTTGTCATTTTATTAGTGTTATCATTATCATGATTAGTTTCTTCTTTTCTGTTCTATTAAACCGTTCTTATCTCAACCCAGGAGTTTTACTTCTTTTCCTGATTTTCTCCCCCATCCCACTGGAGGGGGGGGGAGTGAGTGAGCGGCTGCGTGGTGCTTAGTTGCTGGCTGGGGTTAAACCACGACAACCCACAATCTTAATTTTTTAAAGTAGTAAAAATAGAGAGCTTCACAATTTTAATTAGGTTGCTTTGGATATTTTTGTCATGTCAGGTACCTGACAGCCTTCAGAGATGACTGAAGACTTATCTGTAATCTATTCTATCTACTACCTTTTCAACACTTAGTAAGAAAGGGTCTGAGTAGCTGCTGGTCCTGTATGGTTTGCTTCTCAACTACCAGTTGAAACCAACATATTGGGTTAATTCCCCATTTTGTTTAATAAACAGGAGAAAGTTATCAAATGTTTACAACTTAGAAGTAGGAGCAATAATTATCTGATAAAACACAGTATTGAAGAATGTGAGACCTTATTTTGAGCCTCAGATGAACACTGTGTTGCCCTACTGCTGCAAACCAAACTCACAAAAGAACAGCATTTCCTCACAGTTCTGTTGTCAGAGGCAGCCTGCAACCTTGCATAAATGAGATCTAAGATAAGCAAAGGACCTTACAAACAGAAGCCACTGAAAATCACATTTTTTAATTAAGCTTCAAGCTCTACTCAAAATTATACAAACAAAATCGAAAATACATTCTTTCCCTAAAAGCTTCAAATTGTGCCCTTAGTTTCTCTAATATTAAAGCAAGGACAGAGTGCAAAAAAGCAATTTCTTTTGATGAATTACGTGATTAGGTTCTGATTCAACTTTTATTATATCCTGTAACATTTAACACAAGTGTCACTAGAAACATTAAAATTGCTATAAATGTTGCATATAAAAGCATGAAATCTCATTGCTGTGTTAGAGTCACGTGGTTTCTGACTATTCACAAAGTTCTGCTTCATTTCTGTTTGTTAATTGCATTTAAGAACTGTGCAACTGCTGCCTATTCTGTTTGCCTGAACACAGCGCCCAGTAGGCACTCGCATCCTTGATTTACCTGACAGGCATCTAGAAGTGGTGGTACACAGCTATGATTTCGGAGCAATGGTACTTTTCACTGTCTTTGCATGCAGCAGGCCATTGTGCTTTAGGACTCAAATTATATTAAAAGCTTGGAAGTTTTACCACAGATTTCAGAAGGCCTGGGGTGGACCGTAGGTTCCTAGCTCATCCCTCGCTTTGTTTCTTAAGGAAAATTTTTGTTTCTGATCAGGAAAGAAACATCACCTGTCTGTCTAGACATGCTGCACACACAGGAGCCACAACTGTATTGAAGTCAGAAGTAAAATTATGCTCACTGGACTCAAACCCAAATGTTTTATTTTTATTTAGAACAAATAAAACAAATCAAATAAAAATCAGAAATTAAGCTTAGAATTCAAATGGTATTTGAAGTGTGTGCCTTACAATTAGGGTCTGAAAAACCCCTTCAACATTTAAGTTTAACTCTTCTGAGAAATACTCCCTGACTCCTGTTTATAATTTAAGTCACTTTGGGGTCATTATTAGATGGTCTAGTGGGACTTAAGTTAGACAAAAGCTATATGCACTTCTCTGCTACCTTGAAATTTATGCATCTTGTAATGTCTTTTCCTTCCTTTTTTTTTAGTGTAGGAGTAGAAGGACCAATGCCTATTGAGCTAGCATTCCACCATGTAAATCTTTTTTACAAGAATGGAGATGTAGGCTCCTGATACCATTTCCCAAAATAACATATTAGTTCCTTTATTCAAGATCATATCACATTAGCAGAGAAGCTGAGCATCTGATATATAATCAATAAATGTGAGAATTTCACAGAAGCAAATTGCCCTCTGAGGAGTAATTGATCTGTAAAGATCATATTTTTTAAAATGTTCCATCTTTATGAATAAGAGATGGAGGTCATGTCAGAGTAATAAAAAGACAGACTGGAAAAGAGATATTATGTAATGAAATGCATTCGTATGTGTCTCCTCCTGCTATCTTAATATATCAGCATACAAAACCACAAGCATTTCACTGTTTACAGCTGAGATTTTTGTATGTTCCTGTGTCATTAAGATGGAAAGTCTCATAGCAAGTTTGTTGCATTTGTGCCTGTCCATTCTTATTTTACTTAAGCATGCTTCAAAATCCGTCTATATTTTCACAAAATTCTAGATGCACCAGATTTGTCTGAGACACATGGTGATAACACCCCAGCATCTGAGATTAAGTCCTGCAGATTCAGAGCTAGAATTTAGATTTAACAGAAAGGGGAGACACCATTCTGTAAGTCTGCTGATTTTTAATGCAGCTTTCCTAATGTCATCCGTCTACAACAAATTAAATGAAGCAAATAACAATGTGCAGTAGAAAAGCTTGTAATTTAAGAATTATACACACATGAAGAAACTATGCCATCATTTATCATCAGCCTTTCTTGTGTCTTTGAAGAATTTAATCTAATGTGGGAGGTCCCAAAAATAGATTATAAAAACCATCTGCAGTTTGAAATCCATCAAATACTTTCTTTTATAGATAAGCTTCAGCTTTGTGGAAAAAATGGGGGCTATATGTGAGACAGATAAATCTCATTTAAAAGAAAG
This sequence comes from Haliaeetus leucocephalus, assembly GCF_000737465.1. Lineage (NCBI taxonomy): Eukaryota > Metazoa > Chordata > Aves > Accipitriformes > Accipitridae > Haliaeetus > Haliaeetus leucocephalus. The sequence goes on from NW_010972529.1 coordinate 1,268,675, forward strand.
TGAGCTTTCTGGGAAGCTTACAAGATACAGAAAAGTTAAACTGTGGAGAAAGTTAGTTCTGGACATTGATCCTGCTGTACCGAATAAGCATTCCCCAGCACAGGGAATCATCATGGCTATACAGACTGATGTACAAAGTCCACCGCTTTAACTTACTCCTGATGCTAACGTTTAAAACAATGGAAATGTGATTTCACTTAATTATAACAGAACAGTAAAATTCTTGGACCAAAACCAATCCTATGCAACTTGTGCGCTGTACTTCAAACGCATACGTAAGACTTGCATGTACCTTATACTACAAAGTTTTGATTAGGTCTCTGTGACTGGGTGAATTTTTCCTGAAAGCCTGCTTTTAGAACTATCATCATCGTGCCATCAACACCTGTGAGCACAGGCAGTGGCAGTGCTCTTATTAGGAATGATACACCTTGTTTGCTTACTTGGGAACTTGTGTTTTCTTCCTTGGCAATGCAAACTGAGTAGGGATTAGTGAAACAATTCAACAAAGTCCAGGACATTAGGAGTCCAGTGCTGGTGGGGGACATTTAACCACAACCCGTCCAAGAAATCAAGCATGAATGACAAAAGCCCTTCTTTTGTTTATCTCTTCCTGGAAAAATCTGCATTTCTGAGCCTTGAGTAGCAGAGGCAGTGTCTACCACATGAGACTAGGAAATGCACAGCTAAAGTGTTGAGAAAGCTTTGGTGGTTTGGGATAGTTAGCGACCTTCCCTCCTTAAGGACCTTCTGGGGATTCCCATTCAGCACTGATTGCCATTTGTTACCCATTTTTCCTGGAGAACTTAAAAGGTCCTGGCCTGGGGTAAAGAGGATCACTGCAGCAAGGCTGGTAGATTTAGGCTGTTGTACTCCAAGTTTCAGACCCAAAGCTTGGACAAAGCAGACTCCTTTTTTAATTTCTTAGTGAATTCTTATGCAGTGCAAAGCTGCCCTGTCTTTGGGGATGTGTAATACATATTTTATTCTCTCTTCAGTATATTTTTTTTTATACAGTATTAGACATATGTAAATCAATATACATATAAACTGTCAGAAACTTGTGCCTGATTGTAAAATACCAAACATATTGAAGAGAAACTAAATAACAAAAAAAGTTGAAGAAAGTGTTTTTTATCAAAGTAACAAAGCCACATATGTTTAAAAAACTACTTGGAAGTGATTCAATGCCACGGTTAATCTAAAATACAATATTTGTTATGGCTTCAGAGTAGTTCCTACTAATCATTACAGGGAAGAGTGTTTTTCTGTTCACACAGGCACGGTGGGATGGCCTGACAGGGCGCATAACCTTCAACAAAACGGATGGCTTACGGAAGGATTTTGATTTGGACATTATTAGCCTCAAGGAGGAAGGAACAGAAAAGGTAACCGGATCTTTCGTAAAACAATGACGAAAAGCTAATTTGACAGGGGCGTAGGAAAGTCCATTCTCCTCAGCTTGAATCTCCTGTGCTTGGGGTAAAAAACGCTATTCTCAAGATTATTTAAGTCAAAGTTAAAACAGAGCTACTAAGGTTATTTTATTATTTTATAACACATACCTTGCATTTTGAGGTATGGAGTAGGAATTTGGGACTGACAATAATTATCTGGATGGAAATAATTATTTTAAGTGCACATTATCTTCAGTTATTGCAGCTGGAACTTGGTGTGGTAAATTCATATATAGATAGAAAGATAAAACCTAGACTTATCTTACATGCACTGCTTTTAATAAATGTGACATGAGGGAGAGGAAAGAAGTTGCTTGAGTAATAACCTCAACACGAGTTGAGATGTTAAAAATTCTTCATGATTTTGAGACTAGATTAGTTCTTCTTCCCTTGCCCCAGCCCTCAGCCAGCAAACATGGGCTCCCAACGGGCACCGCAGGGCTTCCTCCACTGCCGCCTGGGAGGTGGCTGCTATGGGTGTCCAAAAATCCAGAACACAGGTAACGCCACCAGCTCATGTCAGCTGGAGAGAGCGCTGTCCCTTGCTCTGCGTACACTGGCTTGAGTCTGAATGGTAATTGCTGATGGGTTAATTGAGACTTTAAATGTAATTGGTCCCACACAGCTCTCCAGACTGGTTCTCTTTTCATTTTTAATGAAGCACTCTGTTTATTTTTCTCTATACCAAGGCTGCTGGCGAGGTTTCTAATCATTTATATAAAGTGTGGAAGAAGGTTTGTACACAGACAGGTGATGCAAAAAACCTTTGGGCTGGGTCTTCAGACTCATCCTTTGGGTTTTGATAGCGACTTTCATATTGCAGTTTAGAGACAACAGTCTACCTGAGAGTATGAATTTTTCTGGTAGAGTAAGCTTCATCCCAACTGGAGACACTGTAATTCCAAACAGTAAAAACATCTTGGCAGGATTCACCTTTTTCACCAAAATCTTTTTTAAAATTATTATTTTATTTATAGGGAGCCATGCTTTCCCCCTCTTTAAGGAGAGGCTCTTGGCTGCAGCAAAAGCAGTCCTTTTCTCAGCTCTTATCCTTCCTGATTCACCTAAGATTCACCATGAGTGGTAAATGTACACCATTTCGAATGTGTATTAGCATCAGCAACAAGGACTGTTTTAACTTGCAGGGTTGGGGTTTTTTTGCCTCCCACAAAATGCATACTGTGCAGGCAACATTCAAGCATTGTAGACTCAAAATTTTGACGAGTGTGTTATTAGCTCCTTAGAGAAAATAATATAGATGATTAAGTGTGTGCTGTCATTCACTAACATACTGAAATTGTAAGCTTGTTCATAAAAGATCTAAATTACCCCAGGAATCTCATCCCTCTCTTAATGTAAGGTGCCTCTGCCTGGTGGAAGAGGCACCAAAGTGGGAGTCAGAGATCATCTCCATGCGCTGCTCCCCACTGGAGGTACAACCCACGGTTGCCATTCTGTAAGGAGAAGGTAACAACTGCATTCACCACTTTTAAAGTGTTCTGGAGTCACAAGATTAAAATTTCTTACAACAATTAGAATTAGATTTTGTACATATTTCACACAGATCTTATTATTTCCAACCTCTCCCACATACACAGTTAAGAAAGGTTTTGGCTTTGTGTTGTTTTGGGAAGGATTTTAATGCTACAGAGTAGACCAGTGTAAAGCGTCCTGTAGCACTCTTTTCATGTTCTTATAAAACACATACTTAATAACCTTGTTTTAATCTTCAGTGAATCAGGCTAAGGCACAAAGGCCCCCATTTCCCTCATTACTGGTGAATAGATCATCCTACCTGACATGCAGAACGCTATTGAACCAATCTTGCTTTTGACTCTAGGCATTTCATGTTACGCTGAATTGATTTAAACCAAATTACAATTGGTTCAGAGCACAGGCTTGCTGAGAAGGGCATATGACACCTCTCAAACTTGTCACTAAACTGCAATAAATCCCCCCGATTCACCATAGTGATGTACTACCTTGACCTCATTCTTCCAGTGCCCCTCCGACCTCCTCCATCGCTCTAATCAAGGTTGACCTGCAGTGTCATTCTTTTATCCAGATGTAGAGTGGGCTCCTGGTGTATTTTGTATGCACTGTGACTGTGTCGCTCCATGTTCTTCATGGTTGTTCTCCTCTTCCCTGCTGCCAGCCAATAAAAGCATATCAAGTCAGTAACAACGAGCAGAATGGCTTTTGATTCACTCAGCCACCCTGATGCAAATTCAAGAACACTGGGTATTTACTATATTCCTGGCATATGCTATCATAATATCCAACATTTTATCTCCTGTGTACTTTCCAGATCAGTTTCCCAACCTGATCTGGTTTTGGAAACAAAGGGAATGACTGATAAATGCTTGAAAAAATAATTTATAAAAATGGCATGACTATTCCCATTAAGCATACTTTGGAAAAAAGTTTGTGAAAGGAAAAAGCAATGGTATCCAGGGACACAAACCCAAAGTTTGTGTGAGATGATACAGTTATTACCCCAAATCCACACCCAGCAGGCACAAACTAATCTGCTGGGTTTGGCACAAAGGCAACGCCTTCTCTGCCTGAGTTAACAACCAAAGAAAAAGAGTCCAGCCTGGGTCTGAAATGACTGAGCAAGCATCTGACAGCAGATACAGACCTTCAGTACACAGGGCAAGTCAGCGGGCTTTGTCTTAGACTTACTTGGCAGCTTTGCTGGCAATCCCAGCAGGGAGGATCTGAAAGCAGATCCCTCCTGGGTAGAGCTGAAACATGCTGGCAGAGCGGCACAGCGATGCAAAGGGCTCTGTGGATGGCCAATGTCAGTCCCCCAAGCCATCCGTCTGGTGCTCTTCACAAATAGCCAATACAAGCCAAACTGCCTGAGCCAGCTCCTTGCCTGGAGTTTTCTCGCATCAGCCCTCAGCCATGCTGTGTATGTGAATCCAAAGGCAAAAAAACCTGAAGATGCTTTCAGACTGTGTTTATGTTAAGTAAATATTTATCTGAATAAATCAACATGGTTATAATTTCTGCCCTCATAAAGTGTAGATCCAAATCCACTGAAATGGTGAAGATCTTTCCCTTGAGCCTTTAGATTGAGCATTAAATACTGGAATTCTTCACTATCTCTGCGACTGGAAAGGCATTTGCCTCTGGCCACTTATATTTACTGAACAAATACTGATCAGTGCATGCAATGGTATCACCTTGCTAGCTCTGGCATATATAGTAGTCAAGAAATGACAGAATAATCTTTGCTACACCTGCTGAAGGCACAGCGGAAGCAAAAGGCCAGTGCATCCATCAATCTGCTTCAGCATATTTATTCAAGCTTTTAATCTGTTGTATTGGAAGAGAGAGGTCTTGCCAGATGTTTCAACTCTACCATTTACAAAATTTAAAAAAATCCTCAAAATAGACATTTGACATTTTTTAGCAGGAAACAAAGTCAACATGTTCCACTTTGTAGCAAATTGGCTAATACACCACTGTATTGAAATGCCTTCTACTCTTATGGCTTATTCATTGCCACCTGCTTTTGAAAGGGCAGTATGTTCCCTGTGTTTTCTAAATCAGCCATTTGATGTTGCTGCCTTACTCAGACCTACAGCCGTTTCCCTTCTCTAGCATTTTATACTGCTGGTGTCTCCTTCTGTGGTGACTAGAGCCAGTACACTCTTCCTAGGCGGTGAGCATTTAGTGAAATATTTTGGCTCGCTGCGGCCAGGCAGCCGCTCACCCGTTCTCTTCTGTGCAGATTGGGGTTTGGAACTCATACAGTGGCCTTAACATGACGGACAGCAATAAGGACCGATCGACCAACATCACGGATTCCTTGGCTAACCGGACACTTATCGTCACCACCATTTTGGTAAGTCTCACTGGGCGGAGGTGGCACCATCAGCTGTGCTGTGGGATGTCGGCATTGCTGGGCTCTCCGCAGTCGCCTTTGCTGCTTCAGCCCTGCGCTCCATGGTCTTTCCTCCACACTAAACAATGTCTTGTTAAACTAGCCTGTTTTCAAGCAAATCTTTTGATTTAGACTCAGAATCAACATACACATTCATCTATCCAGAAGATTGATTCAAAAATACCCCACTGCCAATGAAAGACTCTTGGGAACCTCTGCCTCCAAAATTGTTTCGCTTGCTTCAATATTTCAGAGACAAACTCTGCATACTTTTCTTCCCAGAAGAACTGATACACACAAATACTCAGCTTTGTAGTCAGTGCTTATACCTCCTTCCTTTTTACTGAAAATGAGATGAAGAGGACTGAAAGAAAGTAGCAAACAGTGGATAGACAGATTGAGTTATGTCCTTACATGGAAAATATGCAGCTGGGTATTCACAAGTTTTTCTGCCAGGCCAGTAATGCCACTTTTTTCAGTTATTCTGCCTAATTCCTCAGGAGGAGGAGAAGAGCTCAAAGGCTCCCTCTACACTCCTTTTCCAGAGTTGCCAGAGGTCTTTTGCCACATTAAACTGCAGAAACCTGCTTGCCCAGATCTTCTATCCAAAATCCTTTAAAAAGAAAAGCAACAAGGTGCTTTGCAATCTACCTATGCTGCTCTCCATTCTTTCATGTGAATACCTGCTCAACTCACTGCTATTTTGTACATTTGAAGATTTTTTTTCAATAAAGATTTCTTTCTTACAGAATATAAAATTTTAGGTTCCCCTTATGATTCTTTTTCTGTTACTTAGGCTTCTCTCTCCTTCAGTATCCCTTCCTGCCCCTTAGGGTGGGACAATGTAGAGTACAGATGTTGGGTCTGATTTTGGAGCTGCTAAGCACTACTTTAATTATAGCTCCTGGGAGCTATGAATGGTCTGTTCCAGTGAAAATTAGGGCCCTTATGCTTATCACTAATTGATTCAGTCAATTTGTTAACACACCTAAATCAGCTTTTAATGGACATGGTAAATTACTGGTTTCCATCTAATTGCAATCCATTTATAAAATATTAATGTAATTTGGAGAAACTGATGTAATCCGAAACAAACGTCATTTCTGTCGCTACATGTCTGCTGTCTTTTTCTGCAGGAAGATCCCTATGTTATGTACAAGAAGTCTGACAAGCCCTTGTATGGAAATGACAGATTCGAGGGTTATTGCCTGGACTTATTAAAGGAGCTGTCAAATATTTTAGGCTTCATCTATGAGGTCAAACTAGTTTCTGATGGTAAATATGGAGCCCAGAATGACAAAGGAGAGTGGAATGGGATGGTCAAAGAACTCATAGATCATGTAAGATTGAATCCCTCTCTCTTTATTCTCCTTCCACCTGTGGTGTTTTATATGAAGCCACCCCAAATGAAATGTTTGGTATAGTTTTCATTTTTTTACAGCCACCGGTCTGTCTTTACTTCCACTTGTCGGAGTAGGAAGTCACATCAGTATGTCTGAACCAACAGTTTGCAGGTGTGGGGAGGAACCTCCCCTGCTGCAGTGGGGCAGCAGGCACTGCGCTAGCATGGGTCCTGCCCACCCCTTGGCTACAGACTCCAATGGCAAAGGCTGAGCTTCCAGCTCACCGCTGCCCTGCGGCAGCCTCTGACATAGTCCCCATGGACATAGTCCCTGCCCAGACGCTCTGGCAGTCCTCGCCCGCGGTCTGCCCTGTGGCACCGGACCGAGCCCCGTGTCCCTGGTCACACCTATCCTACTCACGTGAAAGTCACAAATGTCCCTCTGCCTGCAAAAAAGAGGAAACAGAGTATCGTTTACCCAATACTACCCTAACAATGTTAAATTTTGTCGCACACTTCAGATTTGTAGTCAAATTTGGTTTAGTTTTTAATACTCGGGGGGGGGGGGAAATGGAAGGAATAGTAGAGCGTTTGCTGAACATGAAAAAGAATGAGTATTTTCCCATTTGTGTTTTCAGAAAGCTGATCTGGCCGTTGCTCCTCTCACTATTACCTACGTAAGAGAGAAAGTAATTGATTTTTCCAAGCCCTTCATGACGCTGGGAATCAGTATCTTGTACCGGAAGCCCAATGGGACAAACCCTGGTGTTTTCTCCTTTTTAAACCCTCTTTCTCCTGATATTTGGATGTATGTTCTCCTAGCCTGCCTTGGAGTCAGTTGTGTCCTCTTTGTCATTGCAAGGTAAGTCGAAGACATAGTTTTAGATGCATCCACATTAACTACCTCTCCTCCCATAGGTGTTGCATGGGATCTGCAAAGTAGATACCGTGTAATACTATCCTAAGGGTTTTATCCAGTCCTAAAACATTATGTTCTAGAAAGTCTCTTAGTATTTTCACATCAACACTGCTATCACTTTTATATATTGCGATGTGATGAGATTTTACTTTCCTTAAGGGCTGAATGGAGAGAAATATCCAATGAAATGTGTCAGCCTTTCTTTGTCAGTACACACCACCTCAGCAGACTACGTGTTGAAAAGCAGTTTGTATTACTTGCATGTAAGCGCTTCTCTTTTCCACTAACAGTGCATATAGTTAAAACGTGTGAAAGAGGATGTGAACATATTTTTGCTGAAGGATGTTAATTAGCTCAGCTAATTTCCCCTTGAAAATACAAGATAATGTGACTGGGAACCTGAGGGGACAATCTGCAAGGTGAAATATGCCCAAGGCTTTCTCCCAGTGCTGTCCTGAGGTGCACCCTGCCTGTCAGTGGCAGGGTCCCAGTGATGTTCCTTATTCAAAACCAACAGGAAATAAGCACGTACACACTGCTTTTCCAAATTAAGCCAAAGCTCATCGAGTTCTCAAAGGCAGGTGTGCCACAAAGTTTCTGGACCAGTGGACCACAGTCACTTCTCCAGAGGGCCAGCAGAGCACTCTATACCCTTATCATTGAACTTTACCTTAAAAACTCTAGACAGCTGATATAGTTTCACAAACTGGGTGCAAGCTACTTATCGTGTCCTCAGAGACCCTGGACCACAGTCTGGGAGTCAGTTGCTCCAGGGCCTTGAACAAGAGCAAACCAAGTATGAAAGAAAATGAACTTAGAAACTTGTCAGAGGAAATTGGTCATTTGAGGCATACTTTTTTCTATACTCCTGAATAAACCTGGACTCTGAAGTGGCATAGTTATTGTCCTTTTCTTCAGATAGTAGCCTTGGAATTTTATTTCCAACCCTGTTTATTTGATCTCATCCTATCCTTCATTTTTTCTTTTTTATAATTTAAAACATAAATATTTTTATTAATGCTTCACAGAGATTCATGCTTTGATTCTTTTTGCTGAGGATCCCTAATTAAGCCATTCCCCACTTCTGTTATGTATTGTTTTGCATATACAACAATATATTCCACATTAATAAAGTAAATGGAAAATAGCCTGAGAAAACTTTTATACTATGAAATATAAGAACTGAAGTGATGTATCATTGGAAGTCCGCACATTCACATCACAGCAAAAGTAACAGAAATGCTGCAGTTTTTATTGCAAATGATGGCATTCAACTTTAAAGAAGTCAGCAATAATGTATATATTCCAATGTATACATACATATACCTCATTCAAAGGTCGTAAAATAATTGTAATATCTGCATCATTATTTCAGATAATGTGGCACATTGTGCCTGACTTCCACTTCTGTGTGAGCCAGGTCAAATTTAGCTCTTGCTGCTCTTCCTCCAATTCACTGTTTTCTTTTAATCAAAAGGCATGGCCCTGCAAAACCTTTACTCACACGAGCAGTTCTGCTGAGAGTGACTGGCCTCGGACACACATTTCTCCGTGGTCCACTGAACAACCCTTGTTCCAGGTGGACAACCTATGTGAATGCTTTGCTTGTTGGCATGTTTCTGTGCTGGTACCAAAGTACAGAAATATGTGGGATTTGCTTTTTCCTTTAAATTGCTGAGAATGTGAAGAAGGAGGAGGGAATTAGAGGAGGAGAGGTCATGGGTTAACTTATTAGTGTTGGCCCTAGGTAAAAGAAAGAGTTTATCCATCCCTGGCAGCTATGGGACTGTATACAATTAGTCATGACTTCCCACAAGCTCTTGCAGTGGCTCACTGTACCATAAATAATAACTCTTACTGTACGCAAATCATGATCTCATTCATGACTAATATTAAATCTGCTCAACTGTGACAGATTGACTTTTCTGCAGTTCCGTGCCAAGACTAAAAACATCCCACAGTCCTCTCCACCTCAGAACAAGCGGAAGGGAAAACAAAGCCCAAGTTATCCTTGGTGTTTCTATTTTTCAAAATAACAGCATGAAGTTTGCAAAAATAAATAAGCATCAGGGTCCTCTGTCTGCTCGCAGAGCTGCCTACACGCAGATGCGTGGCCAGCAGCAAACCAAAGGGAAACGCACAGTGCTCACAAATCATCAGCTGTGAAACCTGTTTGCTTTTCTTGGCTGTTAAATATTGCTCTAAATCACAGTGTAGCCTTTGGGTAAATCCATAAGTTTGCCCTGTGTAACTGTGTTATGTTTTATTTCCGAAATCTTTCTAAAAAGCAGTAGTTCCAGGAGCAGCGTAACTAATGAAGCCCGATTTCCCTACAGATTTGCGTCTCATGGTGGACTGTGATGCAAATTGAAGTTTGTTTGTCTGTTTGTTTGCTTTCCCTGCAGCTGAAGGACTTGTAGGCGATCTTTCCCATGTGGATTAACTGATACGTAACGAGTTGTGAGCTCATCCTGAAGCTTCTTTCCTAGTGGGGCTACTAGTGCAATGTTTCACAACGCTGCAGGAGCATAATAACCCCTAAGGCCTCTATCTATTTGTCAAATGTGCTAAAATTAGCTAAAAGGCTTATATGTCATTAGAGGTATAGACCCCCCCACATTCATAACACACAGCACAAAGCCTGACACAAAAAAATATCAAGTTTGCATATAATTCTCACAACCCACCTATTTTAGGAAAAGAGGAAATGAGTGTACTAGTTTAGCAAAACACTTAATATAATTTTCTGAATGTTTATTTTTTTCTGACACAAATGTTTTTTTTTAACTGATGCCTAAAAGCAGCGCCTAATTAGATCACAACTACATATGCTGAAGAAGTACACAAAATTCTGTTTACATGTCATCTTGATTTACTCTAGACTTTATAAATTTTAATTCAGTCCAAGATGCTAAGCCATTCTTACAGTCCACATCTAGACCTGTTCACATATCCAAATACATCAAGATTTCTGTAAGATTTGCCAAGTGTTTCAGCAAATACTAGTTAGATTGGTTTTAAGAACCTCAGAAGCATCCACTTTTTAACGCTGCCACAGTAAATTAGACAGTTAACAGTATTTTGACATCAGTTCATGGAAGACAAATACTTGGGAATAATTTTCATAGACTGGGATAATCATCCTGTTATTTCTTCAGACTTTTCAGCAGCTGAATAATTTCTCATTTGTCTTTGAGCCTTATGTATAGCCCTGGCATTGTTATATTAATTTTTAAACTCAAACACTGAAGTTTTTATCGCTGTGAAGGGTTACAGACTGACAAAGCTCTTTTCCTAAGTAGACTGGCAGTGAATGAACAAGGTGTTTTCTGCCAAGATTACCCTTTACTGCTAATGCCATATCAGCTGTGCTGTTGATGTCAATGATGGTAGAGCTAGGTAGCCAATGTAACCACCAGTGGTGAATAATGCCATACCGAGCCTATATAAAAGGGTTCTTAGATGACCTTGAGCATCTCATCTTTATCAGAAACCTCAGCATAACTACTGCTGAGGGCCCAAAGAGGGAGAAAACCAGGGGAAAACAGCCAGGAGAACAGAAGGCCTGAGCAGTGAAATAGAGCTGAATTGTAACCCAGCCTCTTCTTAGAGCTCAGCACAGCAACAGAAGCACAAGAAGAAAATAGGCTTCTGTTTCAAAGTGAAAAAGAAATATATACCCTAGTACCACGTTAAAATATATACCCAGAGCTATAAAAATCTTTCCAGTCCAGCAGAAAGAGTTTTGCTGACAGAATTTCATTGCTACTTCCTAGCAATCGCTGCTTTGCTCTTTCGGTGATGGGGACATTTGTGTCCAACCTACTGAATGTGGCTGTTGTCTGAAACAATGCAAGATCCCAGCCTTGGGCTTCCCAGTCAGGTCAGGCAGAGTTATTTGTATGTCTTCTTACTGTCCTGTGTTAACACTCTGGGACCCTGTGGGTGAATGCTCAGCCTGGGTCCTCTTCACTTCTATGGCGATTGGCAGCTCAGACAACCTACAGGTCCTAATTCTGGGTCTCTTGTTAAGGATGTGTTTCCACTGTGTCTGCACAAACTGAGTTGGGCACAATGGCATTACTACAGAACAGTTGCTTCCATTATTCCAGCAAAAATTTGAAACATATAACTTGGTGATTGCTCTTCTTTTAACTGGTGTATGCAGAACTGCTGTATCTTGAACCCGAAAACTGTGTCCTTTGTTACAATTTTTAATACTATCATACTAGTTATGGTAATATTGTGCAGCTAATGGCATCCTAAGCTACATACTGTTTCAATTAGTGGGTTCATTATTATCAGAGTTCATTACTTCAGCTAAGCAAGGCACTCTGCTTGCAACTGTGCATAAATTCAACACTTAATTGTATTGTTGAAACGGTAATTAAAATGTATTGGCATGACATTGTCAATGAAAGCTATATTCATAAACTTCATGAGAAAGTACACAGCAAGCCACGCAGCAGTGGGAAGCAACAGCAAGCAAGGTACCTTGGGGAGAAACGGTCCTTCAGGTAGCTCTGCCGAGTGGCACGCAGAGCAGAAGGGGCATGGGTTGCAGTTGCAGGACGGTGGGCGGGGAATAGAGCGGAGCTCTTCAGCTAAAGGCAATCCTCTGCGTAATTCTCTCCCAGCAATGCCAACAACGTGGCCCTAGGGCTTTCAGGCACTGCAGTTGCACCCGAAGGCCTTCAGACCATCGGCAGCCTTTTCCTCCGCTGCGCTGCTGCGGCGGCCTCGCGCAGGGAGAGCGCGTTCAGCATCCAGCATCTCAACCACAGACAGCTAACGAGGGTTGCCTTTGGAGGGCTGCTTCTCCCTCGCTCTTTTTCTCAGTGCTTTACCAAGGATCAGCCACGTGGCTGCCAGTTGTCCCCCTGCCCCTACAAATGCCTGTCTGTCCGTCTGTCCGTCAGTGGTGCGGGCAGGGAAGCTGTGGGGCGTTGCGGCAGCCTCACCCTCGAGCGCGGGAGGAGAAGGGGAGCAGCCCTGTGCTAGGGGCAGGACTGTGAAAGCAGCTCCTGGCATTGCAGCGCTGCTCCGCAGCTCGCACCAGGCAGCTGCGAGACGTCCTGTGGACAGCCTTTCAGCTGAGGTTTTCTTTTCCTTGTTTCCTTCGTTAAATCCTCACTTTGTGCGTTGTTCAGCAGGTTTGCTGCCGCTGTGTGTACTCTATTTGATGTTTACAGATTGTTTCTGTTAACTGCCACAGGTTTACACCATATGAATGGTATAACCCCCACCCGTGCAACCCAGACTCAGATGTGGTGGAAAACAATTTTACTTTACTAAATAGTTTCTGGTTTGGAGTTGGAGCTCTCATGCAGCAAGGTACACCGGTTACACTTCGTTATCGCACACGTCCCACAGTCTGCTCAAGGGCTTCTGTGCTGGTAAACTCCACCCTCTGTATATACAACGTGTACTGTAAAACCTGATCTCAGAAACTAAGCAATAGAAGAAAGGACGAAAACGACGTGCCACTGCAACCGGGAGCAGGCAGAGGAGGGGAAGCTGTGAAACCCAGAATAGGGCTGCAGCCAGAGGAAGGAGGAGAAGCAGTTGAGAGAAAGGGAAGCAGGCAGGGCCACACGGCACTTTCTGGAGCTGAAACCTAAAATAATCACAAGAGGGATACGAAGTGCTTCATGCTGAAGTTGAGTTTATGAGTAGAAGAGGTTTGGCAACAGGAAAATGTTGGGCTCCATCCCAACGGAAACAGTAACAGCCTTAGCTACCCTAGAAAAACTGTTATAACTGCCAAACAAAAAAAGATGCTCTTTCTTCAGAAGGGTTGTTAAGTTTGTTGGCACTTGTCAAACACCTTGTCTAAAACCAAAACCAAACCTTTTTTTTTATGGCTTTTCTGCAGGTATGAGTCCCATCCTTCTGTAAACGCATCCAACCCTAGAAGCATTAACTTAACCCAGTCACAAGTCCCTGTTGCTGATGATTTTGGAAACAGCTGACTTTTTACTCATTTGACAAGGGCAGTGAAGCTTACTCCATATGGGAAGTCAAACAGATATGTGTACTAAACACATTTGTTTATGGTGTGTATGTTCTAAGGTTTCCAATTAAATCACTGTTCACCAAAACTGGGGTCCACTGAAAAGAATGGAAATATTTTCTGACAAATATTTCAAGTTGAATCAAAGCTGAGCAAAAAAACCCCACCCCATGACAACAACCAAAAAAGCAATCCAGAGGAAAGCCCAGCAGAACCTTGGTATTAAATTCGTAAACATTTAAGTAAGGAAAATAAAACCATCTCTGCATTCATCCAGGTACAGTTTATTCTTCCCTCTTTAACAGACATGAGTAGCAGTAAAAAAAAAAAAAAAAAAAGAGGGGGATTTTTTTCCTAGATATGGTAGAGAACAAAGTTTGATTTGTACCTAAGATGCACTTGCTTTTATTGGTGCACTAATGTATTGACAGGATATAGAGTTTCTTATAGAAATTACTTTGAAGGAGGTTGCATGAAGGAAGAGCCGTTCTGTTCCGGTTTTTTGTTTTGTTTTCCTTCCAATTTATCAGTAAAACACAGGCTGAGGTTTTACGGTATCAGGCAGGTGTGTGTATATAACTGTGATTGCCCTGTGTGTGAAGTGCCCCAGGATTTTGTGTTTCTATGTACTGCCTTTTTTGGAGTTTACCATCATCCACAGCAAACTGTGGGATGCAGTGTCTGCTCGTTACCACTACCTTGGGTACATGACAGTCAGCCCCAACCAGACTCTGCTTGTCTTTCAAGAAGGTTAAAAACAAAACAAAACAAAGAAACAAAGAAAGAAAAGAAAGAAAGAACATTTGTAAGGCAACACAAATGTTTCCATGTACAAACTTGTGGTGCGTGTGATTGTAAGTGCATCATTGTTAATGTGAAGAGTTTAAACATGATGTGAATGGTTGTGAAACTCTGCAACTAGTGTTACGCTCTTTCTTGTTGGCAGCAGCTGCTTGTTATGCTTGATTGGAAGACACTTGTTATTAAATTTTAAAATGTGATGATCAGACTTTCTCTTTTCTACAGAGCGTGAGCAAAGTCTGGATCAGGATTGGCTGTCATGTCTGCCATAAAAAGGCACTAGAGAGACTTCAGCAAGTATTGTCTCTGACCCCGAGTCCTGCTAGCAACATTTTTATTTAGATGTTATTATTTCCCCTGTTTTTCCCCTGAAAGTCTCAGATGTGTTATGCATACTCTGAAAGCATCCAAACAGGGCACATTTCATCCAATTCATTCCAAGAAACTATCACTCTCAGAAAGGAAAGCTGTATGTCAGAGCCCCGGTTCAGCTGGGCAATGGGTCAGACCAGGAGTATCTGGTTAAGGAGAACACGCAGGGCGAAGCTAGTGAGCATGGAGCGTATATGAATGTTTTTTGCTGGAATCAAGGCCCTTGAAAAGGTGAACATTGAAATAATTGTGGGAGTGATCAAAAGAGATGCTGGGGCCTCTTGGTTCAGCTGGGAGCAGAGTGTGCTCAGCACCTCACAAAAGCAAAACAGTAGCTCACTGCATAATTAATAGATTGTGGCATTTTGAGCTTAATTGAACTGAATGTATTCTGCTGCTTTTTCACAAACAACTTCTTGCTAGGGGAAATCGCAGGAGATTTGGCATCTCATCCCACAAATTCAGCACACAGAGCTTCTACGTCTACTCCCTCGTGCTGCCGTAAGGCTGTGCTGGCAGATTTCATGGTTGCTTGTTAAGAAATCTGCAAGGTATCTGGCTATTATGGATTAATGGGATGTATATGTCAGAGCTAGGTATTGCATCAGAGTCCAAGTGTAGAAATTATATTTGTCTAAGCTGTCTAAGCTTAAAAAAAATAATACCTTCAGGATGACCTGAATCAGCACTCCTAGAAGCCAGCTTTTGCAGGTCAACCCCAGCTTAGAAATATACACACACTTTTCCTGAGGGCAACAATACAAAAAAAGAAAAAGATTTTATTGATTTTATTGCATTAAAAAAAATCTAATCTGAAAAGCAAGAAAGTATAACAGACCACAAACATAAACCCAGAAAGAGCTACAGCTCTTGAAACAAGTTGTCGTGGTTTAACGCCAGCCAGCAACTAAGCACCACGCAGCTGCTCACTCACTTCCCCCACCCAGTGGGATGGGGGAGAGAATTGGAAGGAAAAAGGTAAAACTCGTGGGTTGAGATAAGAACAGTTTAACAGAACAGAAAGGAAGAAACTAATAATGATAATAATAACAATAATAAAATGACGATAATAATAAAAGGATTGGAATATGCAAAACAAGTGATGCACAATGCAATTGCTCACCACTGGTCGACCAATGCCCAGTTAGTTCCCGAGCAGCGATCCCCCCAGCCCCCCTCCCCCCAGTTTATATACTGGGCACGATGTCACACAGTATGGAATACCCCGTTGGCCAGTTTGGGTCAGGTGCCCTGGCTGTGTCCCCTCCCAGCTTCTTGTGCCCCTCCAGCCTTCTCGCTGGCTGGGCATGAGAAGCTGAAAAATCCTTGACTTAGTCTAAACACTACTGAGCAACAACTGAAAACATCAGTGTTATCAACATTCTTCACATACTGAATCCAAGACATAAGACTATACCAACTACTAGAAAGAAAATTATCCCAGCTGAAACCAGGACACAAGTTCATTTGGACTCGAAAATTTCAAGTGAGATTTTTTGCTTTTAGACTGCTGGCTTAATTTGAAATCCATGCAGCACCAGGGCTGCACAGGCAGAGCATCTGCTTTCGCAGTTTGGCAATCCTGTCAACCTACTCAAACCCTTGGGCTATGCTTAGCTTTGACCTTTAAGAGACGTGTCTATATGTTTACAAAGCTAAAAGTTAAATGTGTTTGCTGGTTGTTTGGAAAGTTTTTGCCCTTTCAGTCTTTGGCCCAAAAGTCACATTCAGAGTTTTTGCAAAGTCTGAAAATATCCTCTGTAAGATGTTTAAATTTCTTACAGAAATCATTAAAGAGCTGGGGAGAGATAATATGTTAACATGTTTTTCCAATAATAGAAATATGTTTGTCACATCAAAAGCTTTACATGCTGAGATCTCCATTCACAGGCACTTAGTACTTTCTTAAGTCCATCCTTCATCAACAAAATAATTATGCAAAGACTTAACTTTGAAGTCAAAACTACTCCAGCGGCTGTCTAAGTGCTTTGCTGAACCAGATCCTTGAATCCCACATAATGAGCTAAGTTCAGTGTGGACGCCTCTAGAAAAAACAGCACAAAACTTGCATCAGAATTCTTAGAAATACGAGTACCTGTGTGGCTTAAATACAGTTTATCGGAGCTGTTTAGAAGCTGTTTCAGTGCACTTAATACCCACAAGTGCTGTTCTGTGGGGTTTTATGACGATGGCAGATCACTTTTTGATATTTTTTGGTGTGACATGCAGGCAGATCTGCTAAAACCTTTTCAGCGATTATGAGTGTTAAATACACTGTCCAAAACTTTGCATTGCCCTGTAGATCCAAAGGAGATGTCCATTCACCCTCAGAATTTTCAAATGTAAACCGTATGTTTGTAATAAGACATGTTCTGAGTTTTGAGCTCAGGTTCACACAGGCCGATGAGTTCCCTGGAACCGTATTGATCACCCTGCTTCTGCTTAAGGTCTGTCGACAGGATGCACAGAGCAGGTTTCTCTTGTAAGGTACTTCTGCCAGGTAGCTTGTAAGCAGAATAGCATTCTGCTAAAGATCTCTGGTTAAAAAATTGATTACAGTACACTGGCAAAACGGGATTCAGGAAATGGACAAAAATACTCGTATAGCTTGCTGGGGATGTAAGAGTGTAATATCACAATGAACATTAGCTCAGAGATGTAATGGGGCTTAGACCCAAGGATAATTCCATTTGTCATGTATCACAGCATACATCACCTTCACAGTGTGTTGCCATTATAAATGTTAGCTGTGCATCTGTGAGGTTACTGTTTAAATCATTTTATCATACTACGGCTCATAAAAGCATTCTGTGCCAAAAAACAGTCTGTAGTATCAGGAAAGGCATCTTTCAGCATCATTTTAATATGATTGTTTTGATGATGTTGTAACAGGATCAGAGCTGATGCCCAAAGCTCTTTCTACCAGAATAGTTGGAGGAATATGGTGGTTTTTCACCTTAATCATAATCTCATCTTATACTGCCAACCTGGCTGCCTTCCTGACTGTGGAGAGGATGGAATCCCCCATCGATTCAGCAGACGATTTGGCAAAGCAGACCAAGATAGAGTATGGGGCTGTTAGAGACGGATCCACAATGACCTTCTTCAAGGTAAGATGGCATTAGCCAGCTCTGTACGGTCAGACTGACTCATGGCCCTCCAGTGATAAATGGTGAGGCAGAATCACAGCGTTTGAAAGGATTAGCGTAATAGGTAAATACATCATTTTCCCAAATCCACAGAGGATCCTTCAGCATTATTAATGTAAAAGATGGGAGATTTTCCCCCAAGACATATGGAGAAACAATCTGATGCTGTACTGCTGTGAGGGGCAAACCCATGCCTTTGATGTGAGGATCTGAAGGGAACAAGGGCATGGACCTGGGCACATTCTCCTCCAGGTTGCTCCTCAGGGTGGAATCTCAGCTTCTTCCAGCTATTTGGCTAAGATCACTTCTGAAGGTCACATTTGCACCACAATAATACTGCAGGCAGTCAAAATGCAAGTTTGTTTGTCCCTTTTTTAAAAATGGTCCATGGACAATATTACACAGACTAATAATATATGGGCCACATACACACATGAACACATCTGTAAGTAAAAGATCATTTTCTGTGGCTAATTACTTTGTAGATAACTGCATTCTTTTTTTTTTCACTGTTAGTATTAATTACATACAAAATGGTTAATATCTCATAAAATGTCAACATAAAAGCCAACAAGCTATAAATATAGGATATATGCACAAAAATCCTGTGATGATTAGAATTAATTAGCAGCTCCATTGGTAGTCTCAGCAGGGAAGTTAAGCACTGTATGAACCCGTATCATGCTTTTCACTGTAGCATCTAAGAATGGTGTTTATAGACAGTTAAATATGCAGTGCCTTTGAAGAGGGTGAGACACTGTGGGGAAGCAGCATGTGGGGCAAAATAACACTCGTGCCATGCATGAGCCTTCTCCCCTGCTGCTCCAGCCCAAGGCCCCTGCCCTGCTTCAACCACAAGCCCTTATGCTTCCACACGAGGCAAAATACTTACACACAAAAAGGATCTTGGCTAAAGTATTTGGGTCATCTCTCAAAACGAATAATGCTCATCAAGGATGTTTCAGTCATGTAATAGATCTGATGGTAGGCTATCCCTGCTGGAGCTGTCAAGGGTGAACTGCCCTTGTAATGGCTCTCCTGTGGCTGAATAGAAATGTTTCTGTGCTGGAAGAGATGCACAAACTACAGTATTTTTCAAAGCCTCATTATAGTCATTTCTTGAAAAGATGAGCTGAAATTTCCATTAAGATATGCTGGGAAACACATCTGGAGATATTCCTGGAAACTGCATAAGGCCAGTACTGGACTGTCATCAGGAATATAAGGCAGAAGGAAGCAGCTGTGCCACCTTCTGAAGGGCTTTGGGAAACTCCCTTGGTCTAAGAGCTCTTCAGTGCCCAAAGATGGTCACTGCCATTGCTATTCCGAAATCAAATTCAGCATCAGAAAGAAAACTTCAAAACCTGTTGCTTCCATGCTCTTTAGAGGAAATAGCTTCTGAATTTCAACATGAGAAGTTCAGAACAAATTTCCAGAGCTGTTTCCATCTTTACGCTGACTTTTTTGCACCATTAATCCCTGAGGTTAAAATTTGTGGGCTTAAAAGAATGTAAGCCTTTAAAAAAAAAAAAAAAATCAGACAAGTTGATTAAGTATTTATATGCTATACATGCTAGCTTACTTATGCCTGAAATACACGTGTACACAAACACAAGTGAAAGGACAGTAGGTTTTGTACAGAATAGAGATGGATTCTCTGGCAGAGTGAAGGTGACATGGTGAAAGATGCATGAAAAATACAATTTATCACACTTGTAAACCAGTGAGACACAGTGGTATATAAAAGGTGTTATTATTTTTATTACACAGCCCTTCAAAATCCTCACAAGATTAGGATTTCTTTATGCTGTCCAAAACTTAAAAATAAATCACAGAGTAGGTCTCTGTACAATAAATACGATAGATACTTACGTATGCAAAAGGAAGACTGGGTGCTCTGTGAGGGCATGACTTTGCCTCCCTTGGACTGTAAAATGCTGCACATACTTCTTGAGCTAAGTAAACACACACACACACACCCCCCAGTGAGAGACCCGGGAATTAGGAGAAAGCAGGAGTAAGGGTTTCTGGGCAGCAATTACTCCGGTTCCTGTGCTTCCCGTTTATTACAGTATAGTTTAAGAAAAAGCACCTTTGCCATAACGGCTCTAGAGAAGATACTGGAAATAACTCTGCCTCTTTCGGGGGAGCTCTGAAGCCCTGACCTGGCCTGGACAGTTTCCCCTGGGCTGCCCCATGCCATGATGGACTCTGGGAGCACCCCAGTGCCCAGGGGTACCCCCCGACAGCCATGCCCCTGCGATTTGAGGGCTGCAGGACCTGAGCTGAGGTGAATAGGTACTTTTCACAATGGGCAGCCTGTGCTGCAGAGACAGTCCTGCTACCTGGGAGTGCTGATGTGATGGGGACAGGGAAAGGGAAAGTTGGAATCAGCACGACCAGGTGCAACAGCAGTAAAAATGTCCTGCAGGAGCGTAGGGCAGGGCTGGGTTGCACTAAGGAAGGGTCATTATTTCAAGTGCTTCCTGTCTTGCAAGATTTGATTTACCTAAGGGCTACGCCCGGGACTTAAACCAAGAAATACCAAGAGAAACAGCAGACTCTTTCAGACCAACATTTTTTTAGAGCAAAACCATGACACTCTGGGTGTTCCTCGCTATGAAGGAGAGAGGAACAAGAGAGTGCCTGACATGTAGGACACGAGATGCAAGACCAGTTGAGTCTGATTTTCAGGACTATAAGAGACATACATGGCAAAAGGATTTCCGAAGACTTCAAGTGCAGAAAAAGATCCTGACATGAAGCAAACTCTGAAGACTTTGGTTTAGGACTTTGTGCTTAAAGTAGCAGCAGGAAGCCCCTGAAAGATGATATTACACAATGTACCTGCTGGATGACATGCAGATTGGGAACCATACGAGAAAAGCAAGGTACTTGCACTGCTTTTCTGAAAACTCTATTTGGATTTATTCAAACTTACATCACTTTTTATTTAGTCTTGTTTATAATGCATATACTAACAGTTGTGTTTTTCCACTGATTTTGAATGCCTTACACTAGTATCCCTGTTGTAATAGTGTCCCCAGAAAAACTATTGCTAAAGAGCCAATATTTTCAAGAAAATTTCTGCAGTGACTATGCCTTCTAGCTAGGTAGTGGGAGGAAAGAAAACAAAAGCAATTGAAATTATTTGGGGAAAAAATGAGTTCTGACTTTGAAGGAACCTCAGAGTCAGCCTCCTCCCTGTACGCAGATCCCAGATCTGGCCATACCAGATGAAAACCCCCAGAAAACAGGGTCTGGACAGTTAAGGAGTGCTCCAGCGAGGGGATGGGGTTCTAGGCAGGTGAGCCAGCATGATCTCAGGCAGCATTCACCATCTGTATGCATGTCCAAATTTGGGGAAAGTCCAACTGAAGGCAGGATGTTTCACATCTACAAATTGTGACACACACATATTTCTCCAGACTGCCATCCCGCTCTGTTTCCAACATGTCTATAAATCTTCCATTGCTTTCTTGCCCCTCTGTGATAACATATCTTAATCTCATGTTGCAGCTCTTGCCAGCTCCTACCTTCTGATGTGCAGACATGTTTCCGCTGAAATCAATGAGAATTCAAAGTCCAAAATTTGGCATATGATCTATCCTGAAAAAAAATGGGCGTTGGCAAGTCAAAAAGCTAAGATCTTTCTTTCAAACTCATCTGAATAAGGAATACATCCTTCCAGTAAATTCAATATCAGACTCAATCTACTGACTAAACTTATCATTGCTTTCAAAAAATATTCCCAACTGAGCAGTAAAAATAGCTTCTACTAGCAAAAAGCCACTTAACCATCTTCAAAGTTTAGTGGTATATCCTGTGGCTTACCAAACTTAGGTGGACTTTAGGTGATGTTCACAGGTGTTGAATTTACAGGTGAAGCATATTAACATTTAAAGCTCAAAGAACCAGAAAATCAACTTCTCACAGGAATCCCCCAGACACTGGTGTTTAACAAGCACATATGGTCTCCACATAGTGACCCTAAAATCCGCTATGATGGCTATAAACCAAAGGTAGGGCCCATGAAGTAAGTGAGGATATACTGCCCCAGAACTGGGGAAACCTAAGCGTGTGGAGGACCTTCAACTCATACCTACATTAAAAAGCTGGTTTGTGCGTGCCTGGCTCGTGCTAGGCTGCAGCACAGAGTAGTTTGGCAATGGTTGGCTTTGCCATCTTGAGACAAAATGGTTTCCGTTGACAGTTTCTAAGGGTCCCGCTGTCTATAGGTCTACCTTGATATTCAATCCAAAAGCAACACTGTGTCCTCAGTGTTGTTTGAGAGCATACAAGGAAGAGAGAGGTTTAATCATGTTAGTACTGGACAAGCGCTTGAAGGTTTTTTGGTTTGTAGGTAGCACATCTTGAGGGTAGCAGGCATGTCCGTGAGCAGGTTCAGTTTTCCTTTTCATATCCTCCAACAAAGGCAGAAGTGTGAACAAGGCACTCGCACTGCCTTTCCCTGCAGGATGCCTGGGTCCCTCACGGGCTCCCACAGCACAGGGAAAGGAGCAGGGAGGGAGGGATGTTCAACACTGTACAGAGGTGGCTGGGGCTTCTGGCATCCCTCTTCCCTGGGCAGCTGGGCATTGACACAGGACACACACACACTCCTCCTGGCAAACTGCCCCTTAACTTCAGCAGGAGAAGGATGAAGACCTTAAGTCTGATTGCAATGGAAAGCAGAAAGCAGAAATTTGCTTAGAAGCCGCTTTGGGTTTGTTTCTCAAGCTTTATCCTTGAAGTACATGACTTCTAGGCAAGTGATAGCGATACAAAAGAGCCAGTACTTTATTCATCATCAGGCTTTTGGAGTAGTGTGTTTGCCCTGACAGGGAGAAGCACTGCTGCTGAGTGCAAGAGTATCCAGCTGCACTAATTTAGCTGGGTTATGTGCTGTAATCCGTGTAACAGCATTAGCCCAAAAAACTTCAAAGCACTTCACAGTTGTGCCAGTAATGAAGTTCCTGGCACTGCAAACGAAGTGAAAAAAAAAGAGATTCCTCAGCATAAAGCACAGTAAGAGAGAAAGGCTGCAGGAAGGAAAACCCTGCTACCAATTCTCTTTCTTTCAAGATGTGCTATTGGCATTGGACACAACAAAAGGCTGAGGAATATTTTACAAGTGCAATTTGGGTACTGGTGTGATTCTGTGCCCTCATTTTCCCTCCTTAGAAATCAAAAATATCAACATATGAGAAGATGTGGGCGTTCATGAGCAGCAGGCAGCAAACAGCGCTGGTGAAGAACAACGACGAGGGAATCCAGCGTGTGCTCACAACGGACTACGCGCTGCTAATGGAGTCGACCAGCATAGAGTATGTGACTCAGAGAAACTGCAATCTCACCCAGATCGGGGGGCTCATTGATTCAAAAGGCTACGGCGTGGGAACCCCTATTGGTAAGATACTTTCCAGCACAGGTGGTGTGGAGCACTCCCAGCAATGTCCCCTTCAGAAGTTTAGATGGCCATTTGAATTGTGTCCTAGTCTTTTAGAAACCTTCCTCATCGAAACAGACCCTAGGAGCCTCCTTTTAGGCAAAACATCTACTCTTGCCCTACTCATCTTCAAGCTGTATCTGCAAGCAAGAGGGAATATAGCAGTGTAGGCTACATCTGCAGAACAAGGTCGAGTGACCTGCTTGCCTTCTGGAGCATCCCATTCATAGCAAACTGGGTATCCTCTGTGCCACTCGAGGTGCAAGTCGCTCTACTGAAATTCAGTTTAGTTTGAGAAATCAAGTAGTGTCTCTGGGAAAATGGAAGTGGGCAGGATAAATGTGATGTCCAATGTATGCATCCCAAAGAAAGCTGCATGAAAGCAGATGAATTTCTGATCTATTTCATGACCTCAGAGCAACGCATAAGAACAGCGAGAAGCAATTGCAAAGTTCTGCATCTGCATCAGGGATTTCAGTGTTTTGAGCTAAGCAGAGTCTTAAGACTCCCAATCTCTGTGAACTCTTTCCACTAGACCTTTTTTAGCATATCCAGTGTCCTTTTCAAGATTTTCTGATTGTAGAGGATTAGTAAGTGTGTAAGTTTTTCGTGCTTTGCTTTTCTGAATTATCAGCACTGGGCAGCCAGGTCTTTTTCTTGTATAAAATATTTCTCCATACTGCTCACATATGCATTTACCATGCCATGCTCAGTTAATAGCTATGCAATTTTATTGTTTTCAGGGGAATTATTCAAGGCAATATCAGTTTGCACAGATATAAGAGGTGAAACATTTGGTCCATCGGTTTCTTGGTATACCAGGTATAAATAAGGGAGAAACTCCACTGCACTTTGAACTGTGATTATCTATGCTACTGAGTGCCTCAGACAGATTGTCATATAGATAACATTTTAAGTATACTTTTCCACTGGCTATGTGAGAACAACCATCTTACCCTGAGGACAATGATACCAAAGCTAAAATCCTGAATAAAGATAAATATACAGCAAGAGTTTCATTGCAGTTATAAAGCTGCCACACTTTGAAACAAGAACAATGAAGGAATAATTGAAACAGATGGTAATCTTCAGAGAGAGTGCATCCATTGGAAATACAGCTGTGAAATATATTTATAAGATGTTTCTTGTATGACAAATATGCCTTAATTTTTTTCTTAAGGAAAACCAGCAAGATTCAGGGGAATAGATATCTCCAAGCACTGTGGAATAATTCAGTGTGATCAGGCATCTTAATTTTTTAAAAGATTGATTTCATAAACAAGATAAGCTGTGGAGATCCTTCAACTATTCAGATGGACCCCAAAGGCTCGTTGTTTTTCTCATAGCATTCAAGACTATTGATTGCAGAAGCTGTAAAAAAAAAAAAAAGAGGACTTGTTTGTGACCTTCAACACCAAAGTTTCAGCAGGTCTTGATTGGTCTGCATTCATTCCTTCAGGAGAAGATACAACCACACAGCTAGGTTTTGCAGCAGCAAAAGTATGCCTCAAGCTCCAAAATTTCCAGTGAATGACCTGAATACCATCACCATTTGGCTCCCAAAGAAATAGGAAGAAGAATTTTTGAAAGTTCTTCTATGAATCCAGGAAATGTACTATTGTATTTATCAGAGCACCTTCTGCAAGTAAAAGATTACAGATATAGGCTGTCTTCCTACTTCTTTGTGCTGAGTTAGGTTAAAGGGCATTCAGGCATATCGGCAAACATCTCCATTTACATTTATTACGGAGCCGATGGGTCACAAAGAGGAGGGTTTTCAGCAGATTCTTGGCAAAAACCATTACTAATGAGAAATCTGCAGCAGCCGGTGGTGAACTGAATGCACTCTGGAAGTACTGCTGTAGCAAAAGCACCTCTAAGCAAAACCTGTGCAAAATGTCACCCTGGGAGGAATCCGGTTGGAGAAAGCAACGTTATTATAGGTGTCAGGACAGGTATTAATTCCAGTATCCCTGCCAGTGCTGATGCTAGTAATTCTAACACTAATGCTATTACCAGTTACTTGGGAAACTGCTAAGAAAGTAGATAGATGCATTTCTTGGCCTGAGAGGTAGGTTGTTAATAGCTCAGAGGCCATAAATGATATGCTGAATATTCAAAGAGGTGTTGAGATGGATTTGTGTGCAGTTTTAGTGCTCACCAATAAAACATTACCAATCTAACACTCCACGCACACTTGACAAACTTTAAAAGCACGCGTAGAAATATAGATGTACCTGTTACCCTCAAGATGAATTGTGAGAATCCTGCTGGCAACATAAACATCACAAGAAAGAATGAACATCCCCACAAATCCTGCGTTGTGACTCAGGCTGCTTCACTTCACCTAACAGCTACGTCCTTCCAGACAAGGGAAAATAGATGAGTCCTACAACCTAAAAGGCTCCAGCTATCAGGGTGACAAACCTCTCCTAAGGTAGAAGCAATTCTGCTTTCTTCTGAGAGGCACTGCTGTTTTCAGTGGCAATAATTCTCTTCTCTGTGTAAAGACAGTTTTGAAGGTGTTTTGGTTTTGTTTTCTGTTGTGCTTATTTTTGGTTCATTAATAGCATGCATAGAAATCATCTATTCTTGGAGCAGGCATATTTTCCTTTGAAAGCTGGCTACCTCAAGCAGTGGCTGCTGATTGCTGGCTTCCCAGATGGACTTTGTACAATCTGACACATGTCTCTTGGCATCTGTGGTCACAGCATGTCCTAGTGCTGGCAGTAAGATACACTGAAAAATAGCTGAGTGTTGGCACAACAAATGAAGAACTGCAATGTTTTTCACACTGATTCTCCTCAGACAATGCTGCGGGCCAAAGGAAATGGAAAGCAGAGGGAGGAACTTGTATTCATGGTACAATTATTTTTAATAATATCCTGCATGGCAATATAAGAAAGAAAACTGAAGCTGTGAGGCCAATTTTCCAAGGCTATTTAGATGCATTAAGACATAAAAGTGGTGCCTAGTGAGATTTTTCTTAAGTGTCCATGTCTATGTGTACCACACTATCACTGAAATTGTGGCACACGTTCTGCCTTAAAAGTTTGTTTACCTTGATCGGATTGAGAATTGCAGCTGCTTTAGTTTGCAGCAAAATGTGACTTTTGGTGAAATGACAGCTTAAGAAAATAGTCTTATTAATGTGCTAAAGGAGATGAAAGGGTGGATGGTAGTTAGCTACATGGACAAAGGACTGGTGACACTGTATGTCAGCCCAGACACTGAATGATTCCCACTGTAGGAAGTCCAACATGGCAGGATTTGGGGGCACATAATATGCCTTTAGAGCCAAAGAGCCTTTCTTGTAACTCTCTCCTGCTTGCTATCATAAAATCCTTTCTCCATAAAGAAAAGTCTCTCTCACAATGCCAAAACCAACTTCCACGTATCTATTATAATTAACACCAGGGTTTCTGCTATTATTGTTGATAACTTCAGCGTCTGGCAAGGTGGGAAAAGATAACTGATAGCAATTTTCTTTAACTAGGCGCTGCTCCAGAAGTGGGGGGAGGGGCACACCTCTCCCTTGTTCCCCTTTAGGGCTACAGACTTCTGCTTCGGCAACAGCACAAGTTGGCTGAAGGGACTTACAGGCGGCAGAGATTTTGGAAGATGGAGAGCCAGAGCAGACTGCGTGAGAGGCAAACCTAAACAGATTGAACTGCCCAACGTGACCCCGCTGTTTGCCAGATACTGTACATGCCCATTAATGCTGCTGAGCCTGAAGACACATCATTTAGCAAGCTGTTGGCCTGCAAATAAAAAGCAAAAAATAGTTGCTATTTTCAGTTTGCAGTGCCAATATAGTTGCAAGTCACGGAAAAAAAGACTTGGATGCCTTGTGTTCTTATAAGCTGTGAGGTAGCTGAAGTAGAGTTGTGGGCTTATGCAGGTATAAATGAGAAGAGGATGTATCTGACTGACTGTGGGCTTTTCTTAGACAGCTACTCATTTTACATGCAGTAGGAAAAATAAACAGATGTTGAAGTAAATAGAAGAGATGCAAAGCCAAAGGTCTCAAAGGATGCTTAAAGCAATATTCAAACATGATATGAAGGAATTACTTAGGAAGAAAACCCACTGCCAAAGCTTAAATAAACCTCAGTAGGAGACTCTAGAAATTATAATGAATTTTCAAACAAGTAATGGGACCGAAGGAGCTTTCTGCTTTCCAGTCCCCAGGGCAGACACCAATAGATAGTCCTCCTCCCCCTTCCAGCTAAAGAGAAACCAAGACTTTCTAGATGGAATAATGAATCTTGTGATGAGGGAGCACTTTTGTTTCAGGTGGCAGCAGCTTGCTCCCTCCCTGCCTTCTCTTTGCTGCAACTGGCACTGATGGGCCTTGCTCTCACCTTGCAGGGTCTCCTTACCGAGACAAGATCACCATCGCCATCCTCCAGCTCCAGGAGGAGGGAAAGCTGCACATGATGAAAGAAAAGTGGTGGCGAGGCAATGGCTGCCCCGAGGAGGACAGCAAAGAAGCCAGTGCTCTCGGGGTGGAGAACATCGGGGGCATCTTCATAGTGCTCGCTGCAGGGCTTGTTCTTTCAGTGTTTGTAGCCATTGGTGAATTTATATATAAATCAAGGAAAAACAGCGATATTGAGCAGGTGAGTCATCCATTTCCAGCTTGCTTATGTTTCTGGGAGGCTGAGGGTTGTGGATGTGGAGGTGACTGCATTACATGTCTCTTTGCTGGCATGCAGATTTTGTATTGCTGAACTCTCACCGTGCATCTCTGGCACTAAAGACAAATAATTTATTAAAAAGAACAGAGAAGCACCTCATCCACAGTCCAATTAGTGCTGCTTAGTATGGCAGTGCAGAACAAGAGCAATTAATTTCTCACACAGTTTCTGCTTGATCTTTAAGACTTCAAGTATAAATTATGTTGGAAAGGAATAAAACACAACTGGATATATTTTTTTTTTATATGGCATTAGCATCAGCCCTTTGAGTAACAACAAGAATGTACTTCCAAATCTGCAAGTGTAATTTTTCTTTTGCTCTAGAAAGCATTTTTTTCACAGCCAGGCATTTACACACTGTGCTGAAGCATGCACTTCAAAGCAGGGACACCTACTGAAAGGTGATGGATGCCACAGTAAAGTAAGATTATGGAGCCAAAGAAATTCTGGTAATAGCTCCACTGAAGCATAATAAGCAATATAAAAGGGCAGAGGGAAAACAAAGGAAATGCTGTGTACAAATCATGCCTTGAGTATTACAGCAGTTTGTGAGATAGAATCAATCATTAAAATAGAGTGTAAACACCTGTTTACTGAACCATCAGCCGCTGTAAAAGAAACAAGGCATGAGCAGCAACTTGGAGTCTGTTCTTGAATTTGTCTGCCAACCCTCTTACTCTGGCTGCATTCCCTGGTGCTGGTTTGTTTCTGGCCATGTCCTAGACCCTGACGTGGCCCTGTTTGCCTCAACTGCTATAGCTGCTCTGATCCTCTTCGCTTCAACAGGACTTAGCGTAGGGACGAGGGTCACATTGCACTGCAGGGTCAGTGGCCCCTGATGCAATCACCAAGAGGAGGGTTCCTATCACCTCACTTCAGGCTTCTAGACACGAGGCATCTACTTTGAAGTGAGTTGTTTAAGCTCACTTTGCACTTTTATATGGGAAAGGCAATTCATCCTCTTCATCCAAGGTGTAGTTCTGCAAGGCTGATGACATAAATGCCAGAAATTACTATTGAGAAAAATAACCTTAACAAAGGCAGCAGGGATGAGTGGGAGGAGAAGAAGAGCATTTTGCACTTGGTCTCAGAGGTGTAGTTTACACTGCGCACAGCAGTGGTGCTGGGACGTGAGAGGGATTGACACCTGAGTAAAAACAAGCAGCCAGGGCTGAGGGCATCATGAGGACAACATCTGGTTTTGGATAGGATAAATCACCTGCATCTCCTTGCTGCCGGTAAGGGATCGCCATAAGCTAAGGCTACACACCTGCTGTACAGACAGCTGAAAAGAAGTGAGCTGAATCCTACCATGCATCTTCATTTTCCAGATGGCACTTGGTATTATTTTGGGTCCATGACACCTAATATCAGTGGACTTGGTCCTCACAGTATCCTGCAGGAGAGGGCAGCTCCTGACCATGCAGACATCTCCACGTGTGCCTGAGCAAGCCCTGTTAAAGGCAATGGCACTGTCTACAAACAACAGATGCAGTTCGTGTAGAGCAATATTGCAGGAGATATTAATCAAAGTGTCCCTGTCTTGGAATAAATCAGACGTAAAGGATGAAAGTATTTTGCACATATT
The DNA here is from genome assembly GCF_000737465.1 of Haliaeetus leucocephalus. Lineage (NCBI taxonomy): Eukaryota > Metazoa > Chordata > Aves > Accipitriformes > Accipitridae > Haliaeetus > Haliaeetus leucocephalus. Next base: position 1,298,360 of record NW_010972529.1, read on the forward strand.
GCAGCTTTCTGATTAGTATTTTAACCCTGTAGAACAGTTTTAGCACAAAATGTATAAAGAATGCATCCATACCTTTGTTTCATTCATGTCTCAGGAGATCTTTCATTCAAATATGTTTTGGAGAACAGTTGCAGCTAATTAAAATGTTTAGTATAAATGCTAATATGGTGCAGAATATCCTGGAAACTCTTCAGGAGTCTGGGAAAGGCAATGCATTCCTGGAGTGATAATTAAAGTAGACCTAAAACTTTACATCATGAGGGAGTGTTATTTTACTTAGCAATATGTTGGGTGAATAACAGAGTATTTAGGGATACATATATACATATAACATTTCTGAAACTGTGCTACTGTTTCACAGCAATGTGTTGCTTATTACAGGCAGTCTCTTAATAATTAAAATCTTTAAGTGGGTTAATGTGGCAACATCATACTTCTCCAGAAGTAATTTTACAGACAGTAGAACACCAGCGATTCCAGTGTTACTTTTTGATTTCTCTCAGCTTGTTTTATTTTTATTCTGGTGAAATAAGAAGCTTAGATGGAAAATGCTATATGGTGTATATTATCACTAAGCTAATCCAAAGCATGAGCTGAATACAACCTATGACTTTTCTGTTTTCCTTAAATGGAATCTCCTTTGATTTGAATAGCTTTTGAATCTCATTCTTATGTTTGTTTTTAATTTTACTTCTTTCATTTATTTAATCCATTTTTCTTTTCTTGCATGCAAGGCCTTTTGTTTCTTTTATGGACTACAGTGTAAGCAAACCCATCCGTCCAACTCCACCTCTGGCACCACCTTATCTACGGAGTTAGACTGTGGCAAGTTAATCCGAGAGGAGCGAGGGATTCGAACACAGCCCTCAATTCACACTGTATAGTCAGGAAAGAAAAAAGGTGTGTCTGATGGAAAGCATTAAACTTAAACAGTGCACATAATGGCAAAAGTTGTACTCACCAACACATAGTTAATGACTTCAAAGTGCCTCTTGCTTCAGCAGGAGATAAGTTTATCTAGCACAAATTGTTGAAGTCCTGGAAATTTGGGCAGTTTAAATGCATATCACAGAAAATAATTACACCTACAGTGAAGAGTGAGTGCAATAGACTAATAGATTTTAAGAATTATCAGTCTCTATGTACAGTTGTCATCTTGTGATTACATGGGGTAATTCACCTTTTTCAGGTAAGAAAAATTATTTACCTCCTTTTCATCTCCTACCAAACCTGAGTAAACCAATGGCAGTCTCATTACTAAAAGCATGGAGAAATATTTTGCTTGGTCTCTTCTGAAGCATTCTGCAAGTGGGCCAGGCAGTTCTTTATAAATCTCGGAAAATAACCTGCAGGGCTCCATTAACTTTCTGAACCCCTATTATAAGCAGCCAGAGATTTTTTAGCTGGCATATCTTATTCCCAGTGTCAATATTTAATGAATTTTAATTCATCCATTTAAAATTCATTAGCCAAAGCCTCCAAGTAACTATCATAGTACAAAATCATATCTATCAGTTAAATTTTATGCCATGTAACCATTAACGTTTAAGAACGTATTCGACAAAAGCACCCTCAGGCACTCCCAGTATATACCTTTCACAGAATAAATCCATTGACTTGGCTTGAGCAATTCATGATGTTCACTATTGTAAGGCTTTGTAACATAGAAAACTCCTTTATGGCAAAATGAGGATATCAATTTATATCAAACAGTGAAGCCTTGGCATTGCTTTGCATATTGAAATGCCAAGGAAACGTCTGTGTAGAAGGTTGGCACTGGATGTTTTTTGTACCCTGGAAGGATAACAGTTTGATTTCCTCTAATCCTCAGCTAGTCTGGGGACTGACAGGGCAGGAGACAATGGACTGGATCTGTTGTTGCCACCAAAAACCATATGACGACAATCTGAGATACACAAAATGTATAGAAATGCCAGCTCGTAGGATGTCATGAACCACAGCAAACCACCATGTTTTCAAAACCTGATTACCTTTTACCTGTATTTCATTATATCCCAGCTTACCACCAGTTTCACCAATTCGTTTCCCACCCCTCACACCTAATTTATGTTTTCTTGCCCGCTGCAGTTCCTCCTCATCAAACAAGTTAATGATCTGTTTTATTGAGGGGCCATTTCTGCACTCTACTGCAATTAGAAAACTTATTCGAGTGGATGCCTTCACACTCAGTCGCTGAAGTGCTGCAGCGAAACTCTGCTCTGCTCTTGAATTGTTTCTCTCATACCCAGCTCCTGAGAAAAGCCAGACCATACAGTGACCTGTGTTTTCCTTCTATTTACGTTACAATTTTTGGCCAGCATTATTTATGCTGGCAGTAAGCTTAACTATTTTTTGCAACGAAGATGAACTGCTCGTAGCTAGGCTATACCAAGTCTTCTCTGCCAGCGCTTATCCGTGTATGTGAGTGTGCTCTGCTCCAGGTGCTGCAAGAAATTGTCTTGCTCAAAATGGCATTTTAACTTGTTTGAATAAGGCCTTGAAAGCTTTGGTTCTTCATAAAATGAGCCTTCTTACCAGCAAAGACCTGAATTAGATCTTCTATATCCCTGATTTAAGAAAGCACTTTTGTTCACAGTTTCCCAGTAGAAGAGACTTAAATCTAATTAAATTCAGCTTCTCTCAACACTCAGAGGAGAAGGAAAATTCCTCATGTGTTTATCTCCATCTTGCTCTACGCAAGAAGTCCTCTGGGTTGCAGCTTCGACCAGTTTTCTAATCACTTTTCAGAGGAATGCGGAATCCAGAAATTTTCTGTCACTTTTTAGGTAAACATTTTCATATCTGTCAAGGAAACAGTCACATTGTTAGTAACAGTCATCATTTCTCTGTCTAGCTGTCCCCACAGACAACCTCACAGATTTTGGCTTGCCTGTGGGAATTACAAAGCAGCTTCTCCTTTCCGTAACAAAGCTTCATACCTAGCTACAAAAAGTTATTAAAAAGCCTTACTTGCTCCTTAGCAGCTGCACCAGCAGCTGAGGCAGTGAAGAGCTGGCATGCCGCCCTAGCACTAACAAATCCATGCTTCTAAAGGCAGTTTTTGCAAGGTTTGCCATGGCTCCAGGAAAAAGCAGGTGCCTTCAGGTTAACAGCGAGATTTAAGGAAGGCACAGCCCATAGCATCTCCCATGAAGTGCATGGCACCTGGAAGGACTCCTGCATAGGCACACAAGCTTCAAGAAAAGGCGTTAAAGCATTCAAAGATTTTCCATTTATTATCATTCTAAGCTTCTATGACCACTATACTTTGAAATTTGGCCACAAAAAAATAATCTGTTCACAAATACAGATGGTCACCATTGCATCTTCCTAACTTGCAGCCTTGCAACTGCATCCAGGACCCAATAATCAAACTGGATCCTTTCTCAGGTGTGTGTCAGTGCAGGGACCTTGCTGTGCAATCAGAGCCAACAACTCTGCCTGTGGTGGATGAGCCGCAACCGACTCCATCAGGTCTGGTTCTGTGGTACCAGTAAAGCATAGCCATTGCTATGTGGGGAGAAAAATGGCTATAAGCATACCTTTATGTTATTTTATACTAATTTTTGTTTTGCTGTTGCTGCATTTTAATCAGAACTCCCAAAATATTCAAATTAATAAGTGTTTGCAAAAAATGGCATATGATTTGACACACAGAAGCCACCTACCATTGAAAGCAAAGGCACTGTGAATAAGCTAGTCCCAAGCCATTGCCAGGTTTATTTGGCTGCGGCCACTGTGCCTACTTTTATTTAGTGGCAGTTCCTGCCCTCATCAAACAGTCTGCAAATCAATTAGGCAAAGATGCAGGGGGAAGGAGAGAGAAAGGACAAGACAAGAGAAGAATGAGAGGAACAAAGGCAATACGATCACCATTTCGGAAAGCCAGGAGGGTGGATTAACACCACGCCTGCACTGCAGAACTAGACCAAGCACAGCAATAATGCTCTCTGTAACTAAACTGATATTTCCTCAAAGTACTGCCATGGTATTGTGTGCTTGCGTCACCTCTCTTGGATCAAAGCCTTGAAGCTTCACAGCTTTAGTTCTTTGGAAACAAAGGAGGAGGAGAAGGGGGAGAAGGAAGAAATCTCCTATCTCAGCGAGGTTCTTGCAAGACAGAATTTTCTGTGAAGTTGTCAGGTCTGCAAATTCCCCCTCATCAATGAACATCAGCTTGAGCCCTTCCATTTTCAGGCCATAACCCCACCTCCAGACACAACTGTGGCCATCTGTGCCTTCACTGAGCAGTCCCATTTGTGTTTAGATGGTTTGGGAGACCATCAAGTAGCTTTACTGATTTTTTTTTTCTTGTAAAGAAGAAACCGAGAAACAGTTTATATAACTGAGGAAGAGTTAAAATAATCCATAGGTTACCATCATACTGTTTTGGCAATCACTGTTCAATAGACTCTGACAGTCTAAAAGACTTAATTTAGTGATCTACTTATGCAATTAGCCATCAGTGACAGAATGCTCAAACAGATTCTTAATGTGCCGCAACAGCAGTTTGCTCACTAGGAGAAACTATTTTGGATATTTTTCCTTTGGTGCACTAGGCACAAACAAATCACTTTTCTTTCAACAGAATACATATGTCAGTGTCCCAGCTATGGGTCCTTCACAGTGAGGAGGGCACGGCAGAAGAAAAATCCTGACTTCTGCACATCCTTCTCTGTGCCTGAGCTGGACAGGTGTTGTTCCAGAAAAAAATCTGGCCAACTTCCTTTGATTTTCATAGTTCCCAGTTCTCCAACACAGTGCACTGGGTTTGGGTTGTCTTTTTTTTTTTTTTGATATTTGCTTGTTTTTGCAACGTATTAATAAATACAATTGAAAAGTCTTGTCCCCAGCAGTAGCCCAGCAGCATAAGCAGCAGATCAATAAATCCTGACTACAGATTCTTTTTTTTTTTCAGTCTTGTTTCTACTTTATTTTATGTTATTTTCTAAATTCTGAATCTATAATTATCCTAAAGCTTAACACAGTCTTCTGTATGGGAGTGTAAGGAATGATTTGGGAGATTCATGACCAAGTTTTACAGCCTGCTGAAATGACTAAAGGGCAAAGAGAAAGTCTCACATCACAAGGAGAGCAAAATCTATCCTGTTTTTAAAGGATGACATTTCCTTTTAGCCTCACATGCCATGTCCTGCAGCATTTTGACACTGCTAGAATGAGAAAGTTGAACTGACTGAAAGCAAAATGTTAAACTTATTACTCTGTTGTTAAATGTATTGCTCTGTGCCTACTCTGCTCTCATTCTGGGCAAGACCTCAAAAGTGGACTTAACAGCATGTAAAAAAATAGGTTTTTAAAGAAACTCTTTCAGTCTGGCTATCTGAATATGAGACTAAAAGAACAGTATATTACCCTTTTAAATGAAATTTTAATGTCACCATCCTCTTTTTAAAGGCTACTGTAATTATGCTACAGACATGGTGCTGTTCAGAGGGCTGTCTTGGGAGTCCCCACTGAATGTGTTCCTTGTCCGTGATTTTCCTGTAAATCCTACAGCATTCTGGCTGAGTTTGTACTCACTGTGTACCACAGTTTTCTACTGCTTGAAAAGTTCAGGGAAATTCCAGTTTTCAGACATCTGTTCAGTTTCCTAATCACACGCACAAGCTTGGAGATAAATAGGATTTTGAGCTATGCTTCCTGGGGCTTAAAAGAAAGTTCACATGTAACTGTCCTTCTGAATGATTAACCAAACCCCTGAAAGTTCAAAGTATCATCTCGGGTTGCTCTTTTAGACCATCTGAAGCTCTGTGTGAAGGCAAAGGGACAGAGAAAGACCTGTGTCTCCCAGGTTTTCAATGCTCTTTGCCACCTCCAACTGGTTTTCTCAAAGGTGGTAGGATCTCAGACACAGGAATATGCACAAAATCAATGAGAGGCGTAGTTATGTCCGTAACCATTGGAATATCTTTGAAGTTTTAGTCCAGGGTCTATAAGTCTACATTTAATTCATTGCTTCAGGTTGACAAAACTCATAGCAATGGTTTTTAAGTCCCTCAAAACTAAGCGCAAAGTCACCATAAAAGTAAACTGCTTTTGTGCTTTCACAACGCCAGGAGCTGGAGCTTCACGGTGTAAGACCCTGGAAGCTATCACTGTAAAACCTCCTCCTGTCCCTCTCCCAACCCACCCTCTCCGTAGGATGGCCAAGCCCATTCCCATGCATGTTGAGTGTGTGTGCTCTGACCTCTATCGTGGGTAATCAACCCACTAGGGCCTTGCACTGCCAGGATGGGATAAGAGAGAGTCTCGATAAGGCAGAGCCCTTTCAGATTTTAAATGTCCTACTTCCATACTTTGTGGGTGGATAAACATGATCAGTTTACAGAGAAAATGCTCAACAAGAACAGTAGTGTTTTTATATTCAGTTTTAGATGCAACCGCTATTGATGAACAATTAGGCAAAAGTTTAGTTCTTAGACAAGACCTAAACATAAGAGCCATTCTGAAGAATAGCTTGAAGTCTTTCTGATAATATTGATTTTAAAATTCAAAACAGAGTTGGAAGTGGAACCAGTGGGCACTTCACAAATCATGTAGTCAGACATTAAAATCCTCACATACTTAATGTCAGCAATATGTTTTCAATATCTATCTGCAGATGTAAAACGATCTTCATGGGACTATTTTGTTGATATGAAATTGGAAGGCATTATGATAATTGCATAGTCTGAATAATATGAATCAGTTTGGAAAATTAAAATACACAGCAGTATTAACAAGGCAGTAGAACGTACTGTTTCATCTGCAGAAATCATCCCTGTATGCACATTGCAGAGACTGACGGCTATTATTGAATACACACATAACATATAGGTTAGTAAGAACAACAGGGAAATAAAAATAAACCTGATCAATCCTACAAATTGATAATGTGATCCTTTCCTTATTTGCCATGGAGTTCTGGAATCTCTCTGTAATCTAGATTTTGAAAGCTCAATTAAAACTAAGATAGTAGAGAGAAATTATCTGTGCTAAGTCAGCCACTTAGAGCATACAGTTTTATTATTTTGGAAATAAGTGGTGCTGCTCTCTATAAAAACCTGAAGCGATATAGAAATAGTGTCTGTGTTAGGATGATACCTGTGCCACCCACTGCTTCCAGAAGGCATGGGGCTGCAGTGGACACCTTTAACTCTAACTCCTGTAATGCTGGAATTCCTGTATTACATTGTCAAAGAGGATATTTAAATGATAATTGCACCAGCAAATTCCTGGCTATTACCAGAAAGTAATTTGAAAAAAAGAGCAGTACACTGCCCTGGCCTATGTCTACTACATTTGGGGGCTGGCATGAATTAATAGTAGCTTAATTTATATATAGTTAAGAATTTTAGATGGACAAAAATCAAGTATCTCAAAGAAAGAGCATATTAAACTATAGATTTAACATACTATGAGATCTTAGCCTGTGTGCAGCCCATCCCACAAATGGACATGATGACATATGCAAGATCATACACATTTAAAATACACACACACACTGATGCACTGATGTCTTGAGCTCATTTAAAGAGCCGGGGTTATGCACAGTATAGGCAGGGTTTATACTGGAGAGGAAGAAGCACGGTGTGGGGGACTTACTTCTCTGGGATTCCTTTGCTACTTTAAACAAATTATTTAATCTTGATCCAGGTTACCATCATACTCTCTTTTGCATTTGAAAATATTCTTCTAGAATAGCTGGCTACTAGGAAAGCTTGGGTTTTCTCCTTTTCAAATAATATATCTGTTTTTTTCTTTTTTTAGCCCTGTATAACTTAGATCCCTACTGGATTATTACTGGTTAAGAACTGGACATTGCTTACCTTGCATTGGTATCACTCTAGAAGGGAAATTGTATTTGATACAGAGAACCATGTCTGTGTGCTATTGCTGTCATTTTACAAGAACTGTAGATTTAACCAGTTGTTTTAAAGCTGGTCAGTTCTGCTGTTCTAGAGAGGGTTTGGTAGGAAGGATTTAATCAACTTGATGAAGGTAAGGTAGTTAAAGCTTTGTTTCACACTGCTACCATCATTTCATTTTATATATAAATAATGTATTTATATATATTTTCATAGAACATTTTTTTTGCATTGCTAGATACTTCCACGTAAAGCCTCTTCTGTGGGTTTTTTTTTTTTTTTGCGTTACATGTAATTATTCCAGCTGTAGATTTTAAAGGATATTTCCACTTACCTGAAATGTCTTTGTTAATGTTGTGATGGTGGGAAGAACAAAAGATTTCTGCTTTCTTTATAAACTATTCAGCTACCTTATACTTGTGGTACCTTTCTCCTTCAATACACAATATTTGAAAAAGATTCTTTCCAAAGGAAGAAGAGGATTGAAGATTGTGCTATAATTTAGAAATGTCTGTTAATTTTGTGAGGAGAAAATAACTAAACCACAAAGAAATCTTCAAAAATGGTGTTCTTTGTTTTCTCTAGTATGCCCATTTTTTTGTGGCTAAGGTACTTGTGATTTAAAAAAGACGACCTTTTTTCTTTTAAGATCAGGAGGAAATTTACCTACTGAAAAAGGGTAAGTTTTATGATATGAAGCCACCAAAACATCGCAAATGTGTCTGTGTAGAATTTCAGAAACATTCATAATCAGCTTTTGTTAAGCTAAAGTTAAATTAAATTCAGAGGAAACCAAGTTAGGCAAAACACATGGCTTATACAGCCTCACCTATTATACCTGAGGGGCTATGCAAAACTGGCAGAACTCAGCAGAGAAGCTTTCTGAGCCTGCCGGTAAGGGCTCAGATCCTTGCTTCTAAAAGCCACCATTTATGCAAAGGGTATGGTCGAACTCTGCCTTTGATGAGAAGTATTTAATGCCATTTCCATCTTCCACCAGTGTCTTTCTTTCAATGCGATAATGGAGGAGCTTGGAATTTCACTCAAGCATCAGAAGAAGTTAAAGAAAAGGTCAAGAACTAAGGGGAAATCTTCATTCACAAGTATCCTTACTTGTCACCAGAGGCGGACACTGAGGAAAGAAACCATAGCATGAGCAAGAGAGACCCCTTTGAGGAACTATCAGGAACAAAAAACAAAACAAAAACATTGCTGCCTACAAGTTGATTGTGGTGGGATTTCTGAAATATAGACATTTACCTTGTTCTTCAGAAATTCTCTGTGGTTTCTTTTTTTAATCTAGAGGTACAACAGTTTAAATGCTCACATAGACTGATGTACTACTAATCATCTGGTAAGTGTCTCACTATTTCTTTTGAGATGGATTTGTATGCTCACCTGTTTTGCACCTCTCTTCCCCTCCCCATGCATTGCTGTATGTGCTTTCTAAATAAATAAATAAAGAAGAGACAGGGTTCTTTTTTCCAATAATCTGGGAGTGGAACTTTTTTTTTCCCTTTTGAAGAAAAGACTGCAGTTCTACTGAGCACAGTTGTTTAGAAACCAGGACCCAGACAACTAAAGTAAAAATTCATACAATTAACTCTTACTACAAAACTATTAAATACAGAAGTTTCCAACAATGAGTTATTTTTTCTGATATCATAAGGAACACTCTTCAGGTTCTTTGCTGTGAGAAATTGTTTTTCCTTATCTTTTCTCTTTTTCATTTCTTTTAAAATACAATTATTAGGTAATGCCATAGCTCCAGGTGCTAGACGTTCAAAAAGAAAAAACAAAAACACAGGGGAAGGCAACATTGACTTTGTCACACTGCCATATTCTCCAGCTCCTGACACCAGTAAAACAATTCTTGACTTCAAAATGAAAATCCCTTAGAAATCAGAGCCAAGAATATTCAATTTATAACAAATCTTGACCACAAAGATAACAACATCTCACAGGAATACAGCCAATGCTCAGGAATTGAAAGCTTTTCTTGCAACTACTGCAGGCACCAACAAAATGTTTTAACAGTGAAAGAAAGAGAAATTAAACCTTTTCTGTGAAGAAACCTATGTCTGAAAAAAAAACCAGTGATGCATTATAGCAGCAGATTTCCCATCCTTCCCCCCCAAAACTATACCTTTATAGTGCAGTGAGGTGAAGCACATTTATATTTATTACTATGTTGTCTCTGTGATTAATTCTGTTGTTTCTGGGGCTTCTGTTGGTGCCAGCTGGTTAGCTCTGAGGGTGCCTGTGAAAGGAAATGGGTGAAATGCAGGCACATCCACACCTCAAGGCATGAAGGTGGGTGTAGGAGATGGGTGCCCCTTGCACCCAGCAGTTGGGAGCTGTACCCCTGCCTTCCTACATGCTGGGCTATATACATAGACCTGGTCTGTCTAGGGTTATCCCACCACTATGACCACCTCTAATCCTATGGCTGGGAAAAAGGGAACCAGAGGAGTGGAGCCACAGATTGCTTTTCTGTGCAGCACATGGAGCCAGGCGAGCCTGAGTTATATCAACAGCATTTGCTTCAGCTTGTGGCAATGTTCGTTACCCAGGTGCTTCAACTAAGTGTTAAGTTTTATTGCCCTTATATTTCCCCACAGACCTTAGTGCTTACCATTGATTACTTTTCCCTTGTACGAGTAGGCATTTCCTCTGCGTAAAGTGAAAGCCTTTGAGTGGAAAAATCTCTCCTTCACCTGACACCATTGCTCCCTGCAGCCCCCTGTGAGCTTTTATGCTATGCTGCGTGGTAAGGTCGGTTTGCAATGAACAGTATTGCTTACAAAAGCCCTGCTTTCAGAAGTGATACATTTCGATATTATTATAGACTAGAAGACACCTCTGTTCATTTAGCCTTTCCACACAGTTCAAGGTTTCTAAGCTTCTCACCATTACCACTGCTTTCCCCAAGGCCCTCTGTAATTACTCCATATCCTTCTCAAAACACAATGCCCCAAACTAGACCTGCTTTTCCACCCATGTTGAGTTGGGCAGAAAAACATCTTCTTGTCCCTCAAAGGCCATACTGCTGCTCACACACCTTGTGAGGAGATCTCCTTGCCCTAACTGGGTAAGGGGGTGACCCCCCCATGATACAGGCAATGATAATTTCAGCCTGAGGTTAGGGCTGTCACCATGTGGAATTGCACGTTTTTGTGGTGGGTTCTTTTTTTACCAAACTGTTTCTCCAGTTTGTCAAGATCAGTTTGTCCCCAGCCATGGTTGCCTGAACCAGCTTGCCAGTACCTGCAAATTTAGCAAATGTACTCACTAAAAACCATCCATAAAGGAGACCCAGGTGGTGGACAGACCCCTGTAGATCCCCCCAGTTTTGACAGTGAGGCTCTGAGAGTTAATAGGACAGTTAATAGCACTTTTGGCTACCGTACAGTATATGTCATCTGGTCATTACCCTACTTCTTTATGAAAATGCCATGAGGGCAGGATGAAAGGCTTATTAAGGAACCCTGCCCTCACCCACAGGGCCTGTTAAGCTGTTGAAGGAAATTAATCAGATTAAGAAGACCTGTTTTTGATGGATTCATATTAACTCTTGCTCATTTCCTACCAGTTACTTACAAAATAGTTATTTCATGCAAGTGTTTGCCGGGCAACTGAAGCTAAGCTGGCCAGCCCAAAACTCCCTGGATTCTTCCTTTCCTTCTCTTGAAGATAGGAATTATTATTGCTGTTTTCCAGCATTTCTTCTGGGCTGTGTCTATCCTCCAGGAGTTTCCCTCAGGAGGTTCAGAGCAGTCAGCCTCTGGGAAAGGAAGGAGAAGGGTCTCTTTTGAAGTACTGCAGTAGGAAGCTTTAACTGCTTTTGGGAAGTTTAGTCTGCTGTATGCTGCAGAGACACATTGGGCTGATAAGCAATAGTTAAGAAAACCAGCCCCTGGCTGTGAGAGCTCATAGAGGATCTTATAAGGTGCTTTTGTACTTCCAAAGGTAGTTTCATTTCTTTGTGTCATCATCAGGTTACAAACAGGCCATTCAGACCACCAGCACCGTTTCCATACCATGATTGAAAAGCGGGTTATTATTTTTCAGTCTGTGTAACTCTATTGCTCTGCCATCCACAGCCTTCAGCTAAGATATTTTTAAATGAGTAAGTTCAAAGTGATAAAAGATTTATCATAAAGCCTTTTTTTTTTTTTTAAGGAACACTGTTCTGTGGCTTAGACCTTGAGGTTAAAGAATTCCAAGTTCAATTTTTTAAAAATCTACTAACGTTTTCCTGAAACTAAGAGACAGTACTTTGTTTGGTTACTTTTTACATTTCAACTTTACCATCAATATTAGTGGTCTACCACTTATAGAAAGGTGCTGGGAAAAAAATGAAGCTCTCTGCTGTATGGGAAGAAATATGTGACAGTGAGAAAACAATAAATAAAGCATATTTGATTCTTCTTTGATTTCCTTTTTTCCTTTTTAGTAGCTTGTAAGAGTCACAGCATATCAGGAAGCTTCTGCATTAAACTCGGATGGCAGCTTAACAAACCACACTTACTGCAAAGGAGCTAACTAACCTGCTGTGACTTCATGAAGCAGCACATCATGATGTGTGGCTTTGCCCTTCCCCCCCAGCTCCAAGAATGCAGCTTGGTGACTCGTTATAAAATCCCCTCAATATCCCCCCCTCCCCAATATAAATTTTCCCCAAACACTGGGTGGATTTGAGATGTGTACTACCCCATGAAACCCAGGTTCCCTAAAACCTCCAAACAGCCACAGACCACTAGCCTAACTCATTGCTCTGCTTTCTCCCTTGACATTTTTAGTGATCCTTAGATAGATTACCCTATCAGTCTGACCTGTCCTCCCCAGGTAAGGTTTTCTTTGTCAGCCACTATATGTGTATATATATACACACACACACATATAGATATGTATAAAATCAGCAGTACAGTACCACTTTGGTAGCCTGTGACTTTCATGCTAATTGGCATCCTTTTAAGAAACTACAGAAAGGATTAAGATGAGACTGTGAAGGAGTTCAAAGGACACTCGCTCCCGCCTCAGGCCAGCAGTGAGCCCCTTCCCCTTGGGGACCATTTCGCGGGCTCCCAGGGTGTCCCCATGCCCCCCTGGCACTGGCCATGAGCACAGCTTAGAGCACCTACAGACCTGCGGGGAGCTTAAGACCACCGTGGCTCCCACCTCGATTCAACAGAATATTTTATATTTCAGCTAACTAAAATTGTAGCTAAGGAAAACACTTAGGGATGCATTTAAATCCCACTGGTATTTAAGGATTCAGACAAGTGCTATCCTGATTCAGAGCTGCAACCTTTTCCACCCTTCTCCAAACGTGTTTAGGTCACCAGCTAGGCTGCTCATACACCGCTCAGACAGGTCCCAGCTCCACACACCCACGCACATGCAGTCGCCTGTGTCTACTGTATTCACAGCCATGCTACTCTTCATATTTGCTGTACGTAGATGTGTTTAAAGCAAAACCAAATCCTCTTCTAAAGCACCTTGCCTCTGCAAACCAAGCTGTGTCACTAGAAATGTTTTCCTTAGCTTCAGATGCTACTTGTAAATTCACTCCATGACTGAGAAAGCTACTTTGTCTTGAAGGAGGAGGGACAAGCACTGGGCAATCTTACAAATTGACATAGTAGCAGATATGATTACTGAGACCTTCTCACCGTATCCCAACAAATAGTATTTTCCTGCCTCTTTTCCTGCATGGCAGCGTGTGGTAGCAGAGAAGCCTGATTAGAGATTACCCATTAGGAAAGCCAATGTCCTCATTAGATCTGTATCTTGGCAGCAACAGGCATGCATCCTCATTGTTTGTAAAAGAGAAATACAATATTGACAGATGCTGTTGAAAGGCTTTAATATGTTTCATTCCAGAAATGGCCTTGTTCTAGCGTCAGGTGATCTTTCCCATACAGCTACTCACCACCAGTCTGTGGGCTTAGTAAGGATTATTTAACATCCCTTAACTTTCTTGAGAAAGTGGTAAGACAGGCTCAGTGTAAAAGAAGGAATAGTGTAAATGCATAAGTGACTGTTTAAGCTGTGTGCTCAGGGCTGGCCCAATAGCATGATTGATAAGCTACTGCAGAACAAATTAAGATCAGCTTACTACCTTTTGGGGCCTTTGTCAGAGGCCTGCATCTCATGGGTCTGCTGTGAACCTGTAATCCTATGGGGCATGTATTGACTGCTGAGCTTGTCCCTTAATTACTCTCTGTCAAGATTGCAGGAGTCAGGATTTCTCAGTGATCAGAACTGCCACTATTTAGAGATACATCGCTTACAGCTGTCAAATGACCACAATTTTATTTTAGCTTCATTGATTGATAAAGATGCATATGTTTTTGCCTGCTGATGAATTCGGACTTGAGCCATACTCCTGCTCACCTCTTGTCACCTCCCCCAGATCCAAACTCCATTATCATTAGCGCAAATGTTATACAGCTATCAGTGTTAACACGTGAAGCTCTCCCTTGTATTTTTAGACTTTGATAGAAGTTGCACAGCCCAGGAGATGAGACCCACACTTGGGCAACCCATTTATGGTGTGTATGTATGGCCCAGACTCATATGCGGGCTCAGAGCCGGTGGCATGGAGCAGCCTCCCACAAGCCGAGGTCTGGGGCGAAGCCGGATTTCCAGCCTGACTCTGAATAATATGAAAAGCACAGATATCCTCAGTGAGGACTAAATATCCTTAGTCTTCCCTGTGCCTCTTGGTGGAGGAGAAATGGTTCCCAGGGTAAGAGAGGTTCTGTCCCTGTGGCAGCCATGCAATTCCGGGAGCACAGGGACAATCCTGCTTGGGGAGGATGGATAAAACTCATCACACCGATCATGCTCCCTGGTCATTTAAAGACTGCTTGCAAGAGGATCTTCAATGCTGCAGAGGCCAACAAATAGATCACAAATTGACTACAAAAGGAGGGAAAAATCTGGAACCAGCCAGTACAGCCATATGTTTCCTATCACAGCTGAGAGCACTGACACCAGCCCGGCAGGAGCACACAGGTGCTAGCCACCCAGCGGGGTGGTTAGCCTAATGAATCACAATTACAGAAGCACCTGAACCAGATAACGCTGTGCTCATTTGCTCTGAAATGCATAAAAGCGTGCAGCAGCCCATAATACTTCTAAACTCTCTGGTGGTTTTGGGTAAGGTGCTGTTTAGAAGCTGCTAGGCTTTTTGCTTCAGCTAGACCTGCCTTGTGTGGTGTGGTACACACCTTTAGCCAAGGCTTTCAAAAGCAAAGTGGAGCTTAGATACATTTTCCAAGACCTGGACTCCTATGAAGCCTGGAGCTCTCCCTTCCTTAGCATAGCTCAGCACAGAGGCCTTCCGAGGGGATGGCACCCAGAAACCTTACCAACTTCAGGGAAGTGCAATCAGCAAACTGGCTTTATACAAACTGCAGCTGGAAAGTAAGTGACTGCTGGTGTCCTTTCTGGTTCCCCCATCCTGAGCCGCCTGAGGGGGGAAATACGTTCACCCCCCAGGCAAGCATGGCCAGCTGCCAAGCTCCCCCCCTCCCCCCCTGGATTGCTGTGCTGTTAGGATTTGGGGACAGCCATATGTCTGCAATCCACTTTTCCTTCCTCAGGGCAATCCCCCATCTCCTTCCTTCCTAGGAGCAAGGACAGGGATGGCCTTGCCCACAAGAACTCCCCCAGTCCACAACCGTCCTGCTTCAGCACACAGCGTGTCTCCCACCACCAAAAGGCAGATCTTACGTGGCTTTCTGTTGCTAGAAGTGCATGTGGTACCCTGTCGTGGTTTAACCCCAGCCAGCAACTAAGCACCACGCAGCTGCTCACTCACTTCCCCCCCACCGCGCAGTGGGATGGGGGAGAAAATTGGGAAAAGAAGTAAAACTCGTAGGTTGAGATAAGAACGGTTTAATAGAACAGAAAAGAAGAAACTAATAATGATAACACTAATAAAATGACAACAGTAATAACAAAAGGATTGGCATATATGAGTGATGCACAATGCAATTGCCCACCACTCACCGATCAACACCCAGTTAGTCCCTGAGCAGCAACACGCCACCCCCACTCCCCCCAGTTCCTATACTAGATGTGACGTCCCATGGTATGGAATACCCCTTTGGTCAGGTGCCCTGGCTGTGTCCTGTGCCAAATTCTTGTGCCCCTCCAGCTTTCTCGCTGGCTGGGCATGAGAAGCTGAAAAATCCTTGAGTTTAGACTAAACACTACTTAGCAACAACTGAAAACATCAGTGTTATCAACATTCTTCTCATACTGAACTCAAAACATAGCACTGTACCAGCTACTAGGAAGACTCTAGATAGTTAACTCTATCCCAGCTGAAACCAGGACAAGTATGACCTTGGGTGTCCTACTGAGCAGACCATCAAGAAGTAGGTGTCACCCTTGGGAAAGGTCTGAGTTCTGGCTGTCCCAGGGGTGCTCCCAGGAACTCTGGGGAAGGGCTGAGCCTGTGGCCATGGGGGAAGCACTGCTGGGAATCTCCAAGGAGGTCTCACTCCTTGCTTCAATTCCCTGCCAGACCAGGGCAGCTGTGCCTCTCTCCATGCAGTCTTGTGTATCCTCGGGGCTCAACCTGGACTGATGGACAGGGGGCAGAATTCATCAGAGAGGGAGAAGGGCAGGTCCGATTGTGGAAGTTTCCCATATTTTAGAGCAATGCTATGCTGGAAGCTGCAGGCACACAACACCTGGGCAGCCAAACGTGTGGGGGGAGGCTGCAGTGACAGCTCTGCATCTGTAGCACCTCCACCCACAAGTGCACTTGAGCATCTGTTACAGAAATAGGGATTTTGTTATTAATAGCCCCAGAACACTTACAGCAGGGAGGACTCTTCACCTTGAAAACTGCAAGGAGAATTGCAGGGATGGGTAAAGTGCTAAAAGCTGGGATGCTACTGAGCTTTGCAGAGGGATAGGGTAAGGAACACTTACAAGGTTACTGGGTCCGCGCTATTCTGAACTTCCAAATGAGCTCCAGCCTGGTGAGTCATCATTCAGAGCAGTAATTGGTTCAAATAACCCAATTACTCATCAGTTGACCCATTTTATCTCCTTTGGGTTCTGCCCACAACTGACATCAGACTCTGCTAGTTATAAAATATATAGTAAAGGAGACATTGTAAGAGGCCTAGATTTTTTTTTCTCCCCCAGCATTGGGTTTTCTACAAAGCAATAGCATGCAAAGCTGCCATATCGGGGGGAGTGGTGGGGGGTGGTTTTGGTGCTTAGTTTTCTGCTGAAAAGCACATTCCTGCAGCAAAAATATTCCCTTATTTCTGAAAATTGTGAGAAAAACCAATCCTGCTGCAAAAGTGTTAAGATGTTTTCAAGTGATTTCTAAGGATATCCTAAGAACAAATCCAGATTGCCATCCTAGAGCTGCCTAACATCTCTTCCTGGAAACGACAACACTAAGGAAATATTCTGATCTCAAAAACTGGTGAGACAGGACCAGATGAGAGCACTTGTGGATCGTGTTTTAACTGTGTGAAGGGGTGTAGCAAACTAGCACAACTAAAGGGAGAAAAGCCATGTACGGGGAGACTTGTTCCTCTTTGTTGCAGGTTAGCAATGGAGATGGTAAAGACTTGTAAAGTTTTGCTCTGGCAAGGTGGTCATGAGCTCCTTAGTTCCCAAGCAGCGACAGCGGAAAATTTTTAATGAATTATCCACACATGGAGTTGAAACTTCTCACCACAGGCTTTTACTCATGCACACAGCACCATGCTGCTGAAAATACTGACTAGAGAGACTGCTGTGAGGGATGTCCAGAGTGCTTTAGTCACACCACCTGAACCCTCAACTCTTCCTGTCTGTGTAGGGGCAAAGATGTCTTGGTTTCAGTGGGAGTGAGCCATGGAAGGCTATCTAGCAAAAGTCTCTGTTAAGTCAAGTATGAGCTGTGTTGTTTAAAGAATTTAGAAGCGCAAAGATACAGTTAGGTCCTAGCAGAATATTCAAAAGCAGTT
This sequence comes from Haliaeetus leucocephalus, assembly GCF_000737465.1. Lineage (NCBI taxonomy): Eukaryota > Metazoa > Chordata > Aves > Accipitriformes > Accipitridae > Haliaeetus > Haliaeetus leucocephalus. Next base: position 1,316,220 of record NW_010972529.1, read on the forward strand.
GCTTAAGTCAAGGTTGTTGTGGGGTTTTTTTACCCCAAAATGACATGCCTGAGTGTGATTTAACTTAATGCTAATTACTTACCTATCATGTCTCTGGAAAGGGAGAAACATGAGAAATCACATTTAATGCTGTCTGTTAAATGTATCCCTAATATATCCTCTATGAAGTTTTTTTTCCTGTTCTACATTCCCTGTTCTCATTTTTTAATCATCTTTATTCTGTAGAAAAAGGGAGCTTGGTATAAACACAGGTATCCCCAAAAGCTTTCAGTTCACCTTTCTACAAAATATTAATATTTCCCTTTCATTTAGTAGTTATCACATTTTCAGGTTTTATGCACATGTGCTTAGAGCAGTCAAGTGCTGAACTCTCACCTGGCACTTGGAAAGAGATGCAGAAATGTTTGCAAAAATATTTATAGTATGTTTTCTAAGGCTCCTGCTTGCCATCTCAAAGCAAAAAACAAATATCATGTCTATACTGAATTAAACCAGTCAACTAATTTAACAGTGCCTATTAAAACATGTATCATATTTCAACAATTATTTTTTAAATTACAGCTTTTGCAAGTGCCACTGGAGGAGGCTACTGTAACCTTTAACATCCAGTGATAGATTTCCAGCAGGCAACTCACAAAATTGTGGGGAACCCTTTGATCTTTATGGCCACATCCTTCCTTAAAAGCTCTTGTCCCATACCTAATGAAATGATAAAGCCAAAGAGAGGCACTTTTGCTCCTTGTTGTAGCTAGCACCGAATCCCCTTTTCTTCAAAGGAAACAGCATCTTTGAGAATGCAAAGACTTAAATGTCCAGAGAAAGAAAAATGGGTTGCCTAACAAGCAAACAGCAAGAAATACAGCTACCAAAGACATCTTAAGCTTCAATCACCCTTCTGCAGGTCAGCACGTTTACAGTTTCCCAGTTGCTAGTGCAGTAGTTTTTCAGGGACTACCAGCTCTAAATGAAAATGGAGGCTTTACATCTGAAAGAATGATGTCTTTAGCAGTTAATCTCTCTAATCACAAGGTTTTCTAACTGCTAATCTAGCATTTTGTTATCCAACAGGGATTTACCCCATTTCATTCAATCAGATTGCCTGTCAGATTAATGGCCTGCTCAGAAGGCAGAGGCTGGGTATCAGTCCCCCACGGCCAGGGCAGAGGGATGGGGAGAACATCTGCATCCTGCAAATCCTTCCAGAGGATTTCACACTTGGAGGTGTTGAGTAGGCTGCCATTTATTTTTAACAAACATTGTGCACACCCATGAATCTGCATCTCCACCAGAACAACAAAATTAAGTGGTTCTACTTCTTTTGACAGGAAAGAGAAAGCACAAGGATCAAGTTTCACATGCGTTTGATAGATGCTTCTCTTATCAAAAAGATGTCACCACATTAAGTCCCCAGAAATGGGAGCTTTCTTTACAGACACACTTGTTTTCTGCTTCCCCAGCTTCCCTTTCAAAATAAATAGAAAATTACTTATCTTTAAAAAATTAAAACCTTCGTTCATGATAGATTAAATAATCTTTCTGTGATGATTAAATCAGTCTGACTATCTCTAGGGGATGCTCTGAGGCTTGAGAAAAGCTTTTCCAGCATGCTGTCACTGTGCCTACGTTTCCCAAATTATTACCTACCTTCATACAAAAATATTACCCCAGTCAGAGACTGAACCCTGCAAGGTGATCTTTGCTATCCACTAGACGTCTTAAGTGATCTATTCATTTCAGTGCATATCTGGAGCTCAATAGCTGCAATCCATTTAGAAGGCTCTCATATAGTCCATTGATATAGAGTCATAAAACTTTATCTGACTGTTTAATTAAAGACAGAAAACTTGTCCAACTATTGATGGCTAAATTATCTTTTTCATTTTCTGTTCTTAACATGCAAAGTACCCACATGTCCACAAACCTGCACAGAGCTTAGCTGTACACCCCAAAGCCAGCACACTGGTATTTTAATGGTCGAGACTTGCTCTCCTATAAAGAAAAGTTGACTTGGAAGACAATACCTGACAGCAGCACTTAGTGACAGCTGGCATTATCAAAATAAAATAGTTTTAATTCAATTCCTAACTAGCATGATGTATTTGACAATTATCTAAGGGCTTAATTCAGTAAATATATGTCCTTCTGTTCTGTATTCCTTCTATTGATTTTAATGAGACCTAATGCTAAGTAAGAGACATTCAACAGGAGGAATATATTAATTACTTATATTGCTTTCAGTTACCAGCATATCACCAATACATCTACCTCACGTGCACAATTTTTTTAAAAAATTAAAAGTTGGAAAAACATGCCTACAGTGGTCTACCTCTGTAGCAAATGCCATAGTGAAAGCAAATATTCGTAACAGCAATTTAGGGTACTTCCCTAGCACAGAGTAGAAGGTAGTGAGGCTGGAGGGGTTTTTGCTCTTGTGTTTTCCCGTGGAGATACGGACCCGCTGAGAGAACACTGGACAAAGATGCCTATGCCACTGGAGAACATACTAGCACCATAACTGGAGGCAATTCCTGATCTAATATATTTAAGCTGTGCTGCATTGTGCAGAGGCACCAGCTTACCTTGTTTGTTTCTGCATTTGATTCTATTTTGCAGGATAGACACATGCTCAGTACCGATTTCTATCAAGGCTTAAGCAACTTTAATTACTTGAAATTCATCCATAGGATTTAAATGTAGTAGATTTCAGGCAGGTGGACGATTAAGTCCGATAAGTGAAATATAAATTGTTTCTACGTTGTACAGACTGTCTGGATGGGACATATTCAGCTGTTCTATGGAAAAGTTTGAAGGTGAAGTAGCTGGTAACAGATCCAAAGTTTTGTAAAATCACAAGCAGTGACTGTAAGAAAGATGGTAAGCTTACATCCAGAAATTAATTTTTAAGTTCTTCCGCGCTATCCTAGTGAGATGACAGGCATTACTGAACAATTTTTTTATGCCACAGTGGCACAGCAGGCAAAATCTTACAGACAAATTATTTTTAGTTATTGCAGAACCAGCTCAGTCATACACCTAATGGTTTATACATCTAATAATACAATACTGGTTGCATCACCTTTACAATCCCAAGGAACTAGTTCACTGGAAATGTATCACACTGAACAAAACGTCAAAACAGCCGTTCAGTGCTTTAGTATCATTTCACCAATTCCATAAATACTTTGAATGGTGGGAGACAATACACTTATTTGCAGAATATCCAACTTTAGAGTATCCACAAACACTCTGGAGGGCAGGATGATAAGGCAAAGTGGTCTCGCCAGAGCAGAAAGCTCCTCTGACACAGGTAGGATGCAATTCAGGAAGGACAAATGTAAAGCACCACCCTAGCGTATGAATAACCAGCTGCCTGTGTGCAAGACAGAGAGCAAATGAGTGTGCAGCAGTCCTTCACAGGAGGATCAAGCGATTATAAATGGCTGTTCATACTGCTGTGTGAGAAAGCAAACATGTCAAGCTGGATATATGGCAGTGCATGTGCAAGGAACACGCTGACACCTCTCTGGTGTGCTCTGCTTCGGCGAGTCCAGCTGGAGTACCATGCCCAGGTCTGGGTGCTGCACTTTGAGATTAAAGGGAGTGGAAATTAGGGGAGAGCAGTGACAACAGCCAGAGGTCCAAAAGTGTCACCTGTGTGGGCAGATGAAAGAACTGAGGTTGCTTAGTCCTGCAATGGCTGAGGGGAAAGATGAAGATTTTCAAATACACAAAAGGTTCTTCCAGAGAGAAAATATTATTCCCCGTGTGCAGCACAGGGACAAGAAGGAACAGATTCAGACTTTAGCGAAAAGAAGGACATTAATGACACAGAGGCACGGGAGCAGGTTGCCTGGAGAGGATGTAAAAGGCTTGAAGCCGAACAGGCCAGACCTCTCTTAGGATTGCCTTGGTCAATGTGAACCTGCCTTGGGGAAGGCAAAAGGTCTCTAAACACACCATTCGCATAATAAAGGGTTTCCGAGTTGGCAGCACTGCCTGGCGTACAACTAAGACAAGCTTTCTGCCTGTCCCGTGGTGGCTTGGAACAGATGGCATGCAGCCCTGCTAAAGCATGGCTGTACGCAGTGACCTCCTGGGCTTCTAATCCTGTTAATATCTGCCACTCCAAAATGCCATTATGGAAGCAAAGTGATCCCCTCTGCAAGGTGTGTACCTCAAACACCGTCACCTGAATATCCTCAGCTGGGCACCATGCCTCCCAGCACCCAGTGGGCCCGAGGGCCAGGCTTGGCTCAGGACCGCCAGCCCCAGCCCCACCGCATGTCCTTCCCCAGGGCTCTGCAGGGGGCAACGGGGACCGATCCAAGGGCAGAGCCAACCAGGGAGAAGGAAGAGGCACGTAACATAACCAGACAGAGCCCAGCCAGAACGTAGTCTATTTATTTAGTTGTACGCAGTAGTGCAATGCTTGTAGCATGCTGTAAATTCCCAACAGGAGGAGATGATCAGTATCTCAAGTGCTAGAAAGCATGGATAACATACATCAGCAAATACTTTGATCCCGACTGCTTATGTCGCAGAGTAATGGGATGAAATAAAAATGGTTCCTGCTGTTGACTAACTAATGACCATAAGTTAGAGGTAAGAAGTGGCAAGTCTAAAGCACAGCAGAGGTTCAGAGTGCAGCAGTGGGACACAAGGGTGGCAGGAAAAATGAACTGGAAAGATACTATGACTCCAACACCCAGTGGAGGGCAAGGGAGTTTTCCTCAACATGATCAGAAATAAGCTTGCCATTGAGAAGTGGAGATGCAAAGTGCTGGGCAGAGCTGCAAAGGGAAAGAAGACGTGAGGAGAGTCGGCATGGCTGAGCAGAAAATATCAGTCAAGGGGATGCCACGCTGCACCACCATCACACCAGAAAGTAATGTGTGGTCCAAATTGTAAGTGAGCTACAAGCATACTCTGAAGTCTGTTTTCTCCCTTAGAAAAATCCAATAGCGGGCAAACCAATGGGATGAGGTCCTCGGATAAAGATGGCTTAACACTGTACTTCTCATCCAACCTTTGTCCCGCTCCCCTGTGGCAGTCAGTGGCTGGGTTTCCCTTTACATGTCTACCCAGCCCTGGGCTGAAATTGCACTCTCTCTGATTGCTGGGTGGGTTGCTGCTTTGGCCCCTCTGGGGGAGCATCTGCAGGATGGTGTGACTGGGGACAGGAGTTCCAGAGTCCCCCATGAAGCCCCCACCAGCAGGTCTGGTCCCGGAACCAGGCGAAAGTGCCATGCCAGCGGAAGAGCAGTGACCTAGGCTGCATAAAAGATGCAAGGAAAAGGGGAAATTACCGACAATGAAGCTGCAGTCGTGAATGAGGATCTGCAGGAAAAGGCAAAGACATATAAAAAGAGGGTAAGTGAGACACAGCTTCAACAGCAGAAATAATAGGGGAGAAAATCAAGGAGGGAAGAGGCTGGGTGGGAAGAGAAAATTCTACGCCTGCATGTGAGGGGAACAAGCTATGAAAAAAATTGACGCTGAGTGAAAAGGAAGCAGCCTAGACAAAGACGATGTGGTGCGGAAACAGAGAAGGGAGCTGACATGCTGGAATAAGAAAGGGAATGAGGAAAGAGGGGCAGTTCACAGAACGCCTCATCTCAGTGCAAATGAGAGGAGAGCTGGTCTTGCTAAGAGCTCAAGGGCTATATTTTGACAGAACCACAAACCCCACACAACTCCTTACCTGCCATTCTCCATCTTGCAAAAAAATGCGGAAATATCCAGGGTTATGGTAATTACACAAATATGTTATTTTTCAAGGTTTGACCCAATGTATTCTCTAAACCAGTGACATGGATCTGCAGAGAGGCTGATTTTACACAGCAAGGAACTATTGGCTAGAGCTACAAAGAGTACAGTTGTGCTAGTAAGATCAAATATGACTTTTCAGTATAATCCACATTTCTGAAATGATTTATATCAGAGCTTACCCAGTCTAAATCAGCCAATGCAAGTGTATGAAGTGACTTTCCATGAAAAATGTTATCTACACTTAGCTGAGGTTAACAATTTCCCCAAAGTTTACATGAGAATCTGCATGCCATTTACAATTGATTAACTATTATTTGGCAGACAATTTGTGCAATGAATTGCTGACATTTTGAAAAGAGCTATTTGATGATTTAACATAGGCTTAAAATGTGACCTTTGATTTATACAAAATGCATATAAAGTGGGTAAAATGAGGCGTTGAACTTACTGCATAAGTCTTGTCTGATAGCTATGCATCCTTTCTGTTTCTGCTTTCCTCACCTCTTAAGTTCTCTGCAGGAAGATTTTGGTGGATTCTTCAGGTACAAATCTGAGCATCATCCATTCCACAGTGCTATTTCAAGATGTTAATAAATGATGATGCTGAACCAGAGCCAAAGCAGCAGCAAGATTTATCATTCTTAATATTAATAGATGATCAATGTTTATTCAACTTAACCAAAGTGAGGTTTGGTGTTTTTTTTTAATAAATGACAGGAATTCTACATTTACTTAAGAAATCTATCATCGCCTCTGTAGGTAGCAACTTACCATGATAGTTAACGTCAAATATTATTTTTCATTTGAAACTAGAAAAAGAAGCATGAGGTGTTTTGAGGTTAGCTTTAGTCCCTGAGATGAAAAAGCAGATGGGGACAATCTAATCTGAAGCGCTTGCCAGACTGACTCCCAGCTATACCATCTGAAGAAATACTATAACATATAGCACTGATGGAAAGGAGAGAAATTTCTGCTTTGTATGCATACAAGAATCTGTATGCATTTGTTCTTCCGCATGTTTGGCTTTATACTTATTGACTCAAGCCTGTTATCCCTACTTCAGTGGTTCCATGTACTTCCAGGTGATACCGAGCAGAAATACACATTTCCTATCTATGAAGCATTTCTGCACAGTAAGACTTTATTTCTCTCTCTGCTGTGTAAGAGCTCAAATTTCTGCTCTTAGTGAAACATCTGTCTGAGTTTCCTCATGCAACTGCTGTACACCTGCTTTTATTCTGCTGCTCTTTGCTTTGTCATGATCTTTAAAAAAATGTAAAAGATTAATGTATCAACAGCAACATCGTAGTTAAAGGTTGCATGGAGATTTTCCCTTCAAATCTGACCTTTCCAGTGTTATTGAAAAAAGAGCACAATATTGGGAAATATATATATATATGTATATATGCAGGATCTTTTCTACTCTTTCTAGACATATTGCAATTCTATATAGGGAGGCCAGAAAATTGAACTGAAAGGAGTCTTGAGAGGTCACTTAGTTACCCTGCACCAAAGTAGAGCTGCAGATATCCATGTATTCCTGACAGATGTTGATCTTTAATTCCTCCAATCAAAGAGAAACCTAAATGTCTCAGGGTGGTCCCCTTCTGGGCAGAAGTAGGAACATTAGTGGTTTCCTAAGGGTTTTCCTTAGGATATAAAAAGAAGAAAGAAATTGTGACTTTTTTGTCGCTGTTGATTAGATCAATAGCAGATGAAGGAGAATAAATAGGGAGCTTGGGTCAGAAATCTAATCCCATAAACTAAGGAAGGTCCATGGGAACAGAGGAAGATAACATCAACCTCAATCTGTTTATGAAAAACAATGTATGGAGGCAACTATCTCCACTTTCCCAAAGAAGGCATTTCAGCCTTAATTTTGATTGCAAAACTTATCACATCTTCATGGCCAGTTTTTGAACTGTTACAAGCCAAGAATTCTTCACCTTTGCTCAAATCCTGCCCGTCCCATCTCTAACTCTGTGTACCAAATTGATCTTTGAGACCTTCACTATAGAGCAACTGAGGAAATCAAACAAGTCTGCAGTGCTCTTGTGCAGAAACAAAAGTGGAGGTTTCAAAGAAGTTTTTTCCACTAATATAAACAGGTGAGACAAAATGTGATTTTGCAACTCAACAAATGACCCAAGAAGGACCCTAAAATAGCCAATGGGGCACTGTGGATTTCTGCAGTTACACAGAAGTCTCAGGCGTAATTATTATTGATAGGCATGCAGTTTCCCATAAACTCTCAGAGGCTGAAAAGCTGGTCTACAAATTTCATGGAAGAGAGATTCGTCCTAGATTTTCTGTCTTATTTTGGCTAGATCAGAAAGACTGTGATTGATAACAGCGTCTCAGAAATTTGGCACTTTGAACCTGCAGACTGCTCCAGCTTAGGCAGAAGCATGAATTTACAAATTTTTATTAAGATAGGTATGCATTAAAAAAAAAAAACAACTTTCTGAAAGAGAATTAAAACACAGTTGTCACTCATATCAGGTTTTCAAGCACTCATCATTTACTACATCATTTAAACTGAACTGCCCAGTCCCCAGTCTTAATAGTAGTATAAGACTACCAAAGGCTTCAGCTGAAGTCAGGTCACATTATGCTAAGCACTGCTCATGAGTAAAATATAGAACCAAAGTAAGCAGATGACACTTCCCATCCACTTAAAATAGAAACTGCAAGTGAAAGCAGAGAGAAATCTGTTGCACTAATTTACAGAGAGTAACCCATTTCAGAGGTGTTAAGTAATTTGATCAAGGTCACATAAGATATCTGTGGCAGAGCTAAGAAACAAGAATAGCAAAGTCTCATAGGAATTTCCGAATTCATTTGTCTTCTCCTCATTTAAATCCTTAAATAATAAGGACAAGAGCATAACTAACATGTCCAAAGATAATAGATACATGCTAAAGTCTGTATCGTATAGGCTTTATATCATGCAGACAGGCATAGTTATGCTGCAGCCATAGATGAAGTCTTCTAGTTTAGACTGATGCTTCTTTAAACAGCATGAGCAGCACAAGTCTGAAAAAAAGTGTATTGTCACTCTTATTGACACCAAGCAGTACTCCCTTCTTCAGGAGTGATGGAGTACATGAATCCCTCCTAAAGAGCATCGTACCAGTCAGCAGACCTCTTTACTTAAAATTATTAAGTACCCATTCAACAAGACAGACTATATACACAAAACCAGAGCGAGGATGCTCAGAGTGATGCACCTGATACATGAATCCACTTCCCCTGCCAAGAAGGAAGGTAAGTGATGGCAGCGTGCGTGTGTGCATGTGTGCACATGGCGTGAAGACGTGCCCCCCAGTGCTGCAGTCACACCAGCATGGGGCTTTGCTCCGTGGCAGGGGCGGCCTTGGGCTCCCACCTGCTGGGGTCAGCTCTGCAGCAGCAAGGGACTAAGGGAGACTACTGACATTTGAACAGACTAGCTAGTCTGAGGGAGACATTTCATGTGTGCTTTATACAATATAATTTTAATTTCACCTACAAGTAAAAGAACAGTGCCCAGAGGAAAGGTAAGTTAAGATACTACCCCCAAATGTGCATGATCTATGCTGGAGCATGGCAATAAGTCAGCTGTGAGATGCACGGTCATTATGCACATACGTGGCTGTAAACATGCTCGTGCTTCTCTTTCACCCCCTACTCCTACAATTGTAGCAGCATTAGCTTAGTTCTTAAACCCAGCTTTTTCAATTAAACATTTTTCCAGCTGTTAAAAAATATAATTTTCAAAGAAATTTCATTTAAAAATGTCTTTCTTTCTTTCTTCCAAGCTTCTCCTTTTGTGCCAACACCTTTTCTGAGGATGGAGAAATTTTTAAGAGATGCAGGTAGGAAAAGGTGAGAGGGGAAGAGAACTTTTCTAAAAACTGGGGAGAATGTGTAGGCATCATTCATCTTGCTGTAGTTGAAAGGTGTGACAGAGGTGAAGGGAAAGATGAGGGGAGGCAGAAAATAGAAGAAAAGGAAATCCAAGCCTGTTTTAAAAAACAAAGTAACTATGAAACTCAGTAGTTTCTGGTAAGACAAAAGAATTTGGTAACTTTAGAGGCAGCTCTACCTCTGTGATTTCAGAGAATATTACAGCTCAGCACAGTCAATCCTTAGCCCCTTTACAACTGTCAACTCCTTCCTCCTCCTCCTCTTTCCTTAGCCACCTTTCCTGGTACTAAAGTCCTCCCTTACTCCTTACTTCTTAGTTTCTCTGTCAAACAGCCTAAATATCAACATGGTGAGTTAAACTCAGAGCAATTGTTCCCAGCTTGTATTTCACTTTGAAACTGGCCGTTTTCATTTCAGCAAAGGACAGTGTGTGTACCAGAAAACATTTTTACTTTTCCCAGCTGTAACAGTTTGTCTAATAAAAGACATTAACTCTCTTCCCAAGCCCCACCTGACTAATTTTCTTAGCTAATGACAGCCAGAACAACACTAACTCTCCTCCCCTCCTCCCAAAATATTAATAGGGAGTCTTTTATGTTAAAATTGAACAGCATTTGAGAAAACACTTCACAATTAGGGGCATGTCTCCTGTTTATGGGTACAAAGATGCTGCGAAAAAACAGATTTGATCATGTTACTCAGTGACTGAAGGTCTGCTTCAAATATTAGAAGGCAGTGGCTCTCTAAGACCCATCTGTCAACACTATTCATGTGACACTCCTCACCCTACCACGTGAATCCCTTTAATGGATCACTCCCTGCCTTCCTGTGTAGAGCCTAGTCATCAAAAATGCACTTTGGGTTCAAATAAATATTTCTCTAACTTTGTTAAACATAAGGAAGGAAATTTCAAAAAGTAAAGACATTTAGAAACCTTCCAAATTATTTTTTGCTTTGTTTTTAAAGTGATTTAAGAAAGGTGGCTGCATTGACTTTGTAAAGGGGCAGAAAATATTTTGCTTCACACATATGAAAAGGCAAAGGCAATGTAAAATGACTTTGCCCAACCTCAAAGCCCCATGCAAAAAAAATGGATTTTACCTTACAGAGAAGAGGGCAACATTTTTCCAGTGGAAAAATTCAATGTTCCTGGCTCTGGCTTGAGCACAAACTCTGCCTACCAAAAGCTACAGAACAGCCCAGAGGTCTCGGAGAGAGGCTGCCGCCTGCTGCTTTAGCTTACTTTACAAAGTGTACTTTTTCCCAGAAAAGTTCCCCATCACTGCTGCTCACACCTCAACTCCGACATGCAGAGCAGTGGCTTTTGTGCTGCTTGCTCCCTGTAGGTGACAGAGCTCAGGTTCACACTATATGGATCCATGCCTGGGCAAGCTCTAACCAACCATATTTTTAAAAACAGGAAGATCTCAGCTGACAATCTTAACATTTGATTTGGTATTTTTGCAGGGATCTCAGGACTACGAAGAGTCAATTACTTTCGTTGAACTGGTTTTTCTCCATGTTTTCAGCATTCCTTCTCTCCCCCATCTTCCTTGTGGCTTTATGTCCATGAACAACAGCTTGGATAAGAGTAGCATTTCATCTCACAAAATGTGGAAAGTTCTTTTTGTGAGAAAATGGCACATATGGTGTATGACACAGTCTATTCAGATTCATCAGCCCCTGCTCTGCCGGTAGGTAGCAAAAAGAAAATCTTCCTAAAAGTAACAAAACTGGTAGGGAGCTCAGGATCTGGCCTTGGGAGAAGCCATTCTTAAATCCTGGGAAAAAATGAGTTTTAGCATGCTCACTAAGTTTCGGTATCTGACCACAAATCTTAAGAAGCTGTGTCTTAGAGAGACAAAAACGCATCGAAAACCGCAGTGGAGATGAGAGAGTAGGAGAGCTTGTGAAAGTCACATACAGAGCTGCCAAATTAAATGTCATACCAATATATGTTACTTGGGGAAATCACTACGCACTGTCCTACTATTCTGTCATTAAGAAAAGCACCCAGAGGTGATGTTGATGACAAAGCTTCCAGCAACACCTGCAGCTCCTGAGCCCTGGGGCAGCAGCGGCAGCAGGAGGGCTCTGCCGGTGCCGGCACTGGGCAGTGCCGACACCCCTTCCAACTACCACCCTCACCCCAGGGCAGGGACAGGGGTACCCCCAGGACACCCCAGAGATGCACATCAGGATTTCCCACTCCTGAAACACGTGTGGACATCCAGGGTGATGGGCACATCACCAAGTCAGCATTGCCACGCTGCCGCACAGCTGGATTGTGCCCCATGTTCCTTGGTGGGGTTTGATAAAAAAACACAGCCTGACTCTGGAGAGGGCGCTCTTGGATGAAGGCACATCACACAGACACATATGCTGGCCATGAACATGCCTATGTCTACGCATTCTCATGGTGCAAAAATCTTAATGACTAGAGCGGACACTTCATTTCTCTCAAAAGAGTTTTTTCATGTGATAACAAAAATGATGGTGCAGGAAAAAACAACTCTTTCTGGCCTGAGGTAATTTGCTTCAACAGAAGTAAGCAGTAGAAAACATAATTTCTCTCCCAGTGGGAATCCTTGTGTATTGTATGCCAATGTGTGTATATGCCTTGCCCTCCTACCTTTTATATAGTTTTAGGTCCATGATCTTTCTCAGCAGCTATTATAAATATAATGTGAGACATGCTAAACTTTTCACAACCAATAAAAATAAATGTGTGTACAGGTAATAGCTTGTACAGGCTCTATACGGTTAAAAGATAAAACACAAATACACTTTTCCTCTCCAGGTTCAAAACATGCAGATTGCCACCATGTAAGCAAACGAAACCGAAAAAAAAAAAAAAAAAGGCAAAGAAAAAGGATATTGTGAAAAGCACATGATAGGTTTGGCTTCAACAGCAAGCTATACCACATGCTTTCCAAGTGACACTGGGCAAGTCATGACTTCTTCCTGTGACATCTGATGGCAATGATCGTCTGGTTTTGGTGTTCTCTGTGCTTTCCTCCCATTTAAATTTTATGTTTTTAAGAAAAGGAATTTCTCTCCTGTGGTGAGCGTCTATGGCTTCTGGTGATAAAATGGGGACTGGGGGCCTTCTGCCCAAAAAAGACGCAGATATCCAATCTCGACATAGGGTCCCAAGTAAGACAGTGCAGGCAATAAATCTTCCAGATTTAGTCTACAACTAGTAGAACAGTGCTATGTTTAAGCAAAATACACAAAATTATATCTTCAAAATTATAGCAGGGAGGTCCCTGAGCCGGCTCCCAGGCAGCCTGGCCCCATAGCACCGTAGAGCACTGTGACAGCTGCGGCTTGCCGTTCAGCAAGGTAGAAGTGCCCTCAGCGTGTTTTCAAGACAGAGAATGGGTCTGGATAAGCATTACAGCACAATTAGAGATGTCTTGTTCAGACAAATTGATTTCGGTGCCCAAATTCCTCAGCTCTTCAGTCCTGCCAAGTCAAGTCAGATGATAGAAAAAAACCCAGTGAAACAGACTGCAAGCTTATAAGCAGACATATCCATTACCTTCATTCCTAAAGAGGAACAAACCCACCCTTGAAAATTCAGTTTTTTAAGAAGTTAAGAAAAAAGTAGCATTGCAAAGCCCTATGCTTGGTGGTGCTTCATCCATGACTTGTCGTAACTACCAACCCTGCCAGTACAGCACAGGATCTGAGATGTTCCCAGCTCCAGTCCTGTGCCGGCCATGTTCTCGGGTGCACACCCGACCTCCCCAGCCCGGCACATCCCCATCGGAGCCAGCTCCCCTCCACTGGTGCTCCCAGCAGGGCTGATCCTAACTGCCCGGCGGGGCAGAAACGCACTGCCCTTCTCAGTGTGAGCTGATGTAGCTTTGAATTTACACTGACAAAGGCACTCTGTCTGGAGGTGCTTTTCAGGCTAGGACTGTACGTTCAGCCCAGCTTTCAGCCTGGCCATAAGCAGTCTTTGGGGCCCACAGGAGGCAGGATTAGCATATGTGATCAGACAAGACTGCCAGCAGCTCTTTGGGCAGCCTGAAAAGGAAAGGCTATTGATTTACTGTAGGGGAAAACGTGGTGCAGTGTCCTAGACCATTATAATCCCATTCTGTCTTTGCCGAGGTTTTCAACCTTCCTCTCTGTCTCTCGCTCTTTTTTTTTCTTTTCCTTTTCTTCTTCTTTTTTTTTCCTTTATGCAGGAGTGTCTTTATTCTAGGCACTGGATTGAGCTGTACCCCAAGGATTTGTGTCCCAGGTCTGTACATTTAGGGAGGGGAGGAAACTGCAACCCTGGTCCATTTTACTCCTCCTGATCAAGAAAGAGCAGATATTATGGTATCTTGTACCTCAAATATCTAACCATCCACTTCATTCCACACATGCAAAGTGAAATTAGGTATTTCTTATATGAAATGATATTAAAATCAAGATGATTTTGGAGAAATGATTACAAAACATTTAGGGACCAGCTTTAAAAGTGCTCCAGTGGAACTTCTGGCAAAGTAAATCCTTTGTTATTCAATATATTACATGTACCTTGGAGGAACTGAGCACAGGCATCAGAAATCAAAGTCATCACTCTACATCTGTGTTCCTTGTATTTTCCTGGTCATGAACTTATTTTGCTTTTGTTTTCTCAGAGGCTTAAGAAGAAAGGAGAAGATGGAAAATAAAAAGCTAAGAAATGCAGATGTGATCTGAATTTCTAGAGAACTCAACCTCTTGATAAAATATTACTAGATATTCATATAATCTTCTTTTCCCATCACATATGGTTTCAGTTTGGGATTAATGTTTCACTTCCAATTTGAACTGCATGTTTCTTTTAAAATAGTAATTAAAATATTAAGAAAAATAATCAGAAAAATAGATTTTAATGCAGTTTTCTTATTCACAAATGTACTAGTAGTAAAAAGAACCTGACTATTCCCAGTTAAAGGACTGTACACTACAGCATATAACTGACATTTATCTAGCTATAAACAAACACCCACTGAAGAGCAGCACGTTATGGTTAATTAAACAACAACAGTCGGGTAGAGGAGGGAGGAGGAGGAGGAGGAAATAATAGTCATTTAGTTTAACTGGAAAAACGTGAAGAGACTTGTAATGCAGCTACAAATTCAGTGAGTCAAAAATACAAGCCTCTAAAGTTAGTGCTCTAAGTACTACAAATAGCAAACAATGGCAGCATCCCAGGGCACAGTCTCAGCAAATTGATCAGTCATCTTTCATTAGTGGTACCAGACAGAGATTGGTAGCATCTGTAATTTTAAGAGAAGATAAAATGAATATATCTAATCAAAATCGGTCCTTTCACTGAAGCTCTCCCACTTCTTTTTCTTCCAAATGCTGCAGGGTGGGCTTCCTTGTCCATCATGTCATTTCTGCATGGGAGACACAGCCCTACTGCAAAGTCGCCAGTAGTCTGGGAAGGCAGCATTCAGCATCGCCCAGGGACGTGTGATTTAAGTTCACATTCAAACTCCTTCCCAGGTACCAGCAGGGAGCTGGCTGCTGCCGGGGACTCCTGCCCAACTTCCAGTTCTCCTGCCATGCAGTCAGCAAGGTCTCATTTCTGGGGGGGCTCAGTGCCCGTCCGTGGGTGGGCTGCAATCTGGAGCCCCTGCACTGGTCGGGTATATGGGTGGCATAAACCTGTGGTCCAGGTGCCATCAGCGGGGTGCCTTCAGCGTTGGGCTTCCCGTGGGGGCCCCTTCCTGGCAGGATTTGAGATGGCACCACCAGACTGCTTGGCAAGCCCCAGGCTCAGGGGATGGTGAGGCTGGTAGCTCTCTTTTTCTCAACTTCAGCCGGCTCTGATGTTGAAGGGCAAAAGCAGCCAGAAACACAAGTATTTGTGGGATGGAAAAAACACTCCTACCCTGCATTTATTCTGAGCTCATCTCTGCCCTTCTTTTTAAATAACACGTTAAAGATACATTATATAGCAATTTAATAATAACTCTTCATTCCTAAAGTAAGCAAGTATAATTTATCAGCCTTTTATAGACCAATAACTAGGGACAGAGGGTAAATGTAGCCCAGTGCTGAAAAATCAGCCCATGTTGCCCTGCCCTGGACTATGCCTATCCATTGGAGGACAACTGTAC
The DNA here is from genome assembly GCF_000737465.1 of Haliaeetus leucocephalus. NCBI lineage: Eukaryota > Metazoa > Chordata > Aves > Accipitriformes > Accipitridae > Haliaeetus > Haliaeetus leucocephalus. Next base: position 1,332,011 of record NW_010972529.1, read on the forward strand.
ATGAGACAATATGCCTTAGCAGTCACATCATATGGGTTTTTTTGACCTTGCCTCCAAATCAGGCAGCCAGAGAGAAGAGCAGCAGTGCAGATGGGAAGGCAGAGACTGGCACCTTGTGCCCATGGCACCCAGCCAGCTCTGCACCCACCACTGGCAGGATGGTCTCCACTGTCATCTCTGGAGCTCAGCAAAGCTCTCAGAGCATCATGGATGATTTGGGTGGCAGGTAATCCTGGGAGGACTCTGGTCCTACTTCCCACCACTTCACACCAGGCTGCTCAGGGCTTTGCTCGGTTGGGTCTTGGAACCCTCTCCAAGGATGAAGGTTGCACTCTTGAGTAGGGCTGGGATGCTGCTGGGCACTAGACTTAAAGATGTTTGCAGCACAGATGCCCAGTGAATCAATCCAAGGTTTGAAGATGAAAAACATTTACTGGGAACCAGGGATGGTAGCTCTGGGTGACAAGAGACCTAGATCATAACCCTACTCTTGCCAAAGTCTCCTTGCATGGGAGCAAGGGTTATGGGTTTTGGGTGCCTCAGATGTTCCCCCTAGAAAAGATGAATAGTCACTCTGAAGTGACCATTTAATCTTCACTGCTTCACTCATTAATATTTGTGAGAAGTTCTTAGATTTCATAATGAAAGGTGCCACAGATGAGATGTAAGATTTTTCTCCTGTGATAATCAAGGAAAAATATTGCATCTAAGCATTTCTAAATTCAGAGTCCCCTGTTAGACTGTAGCCAGCATGCTTTTCATTTGTGGGTTTATGGAAAATGTATATTTCATCACTTTTTCCAAAACTCATTAGCTCAATCAATTTTAGTCCATCTTCTGTCTTCCTTCAGGGTGAATAGAAGAGGAAAACATAGATAAAGGAAGAAATTTAAGCAATATCTGCAGGTGACATCTTCCAGCAGTAGCACTTCTAGCATCTGATAACCTCCCACTGACAGTCTTTCTTGTGGTAAAGGCTGTAACAAACTGTTGCTGGGCAGAAGGAAAATGTTAAGTGCATCATAAAAGTCATAGCAAACGTATACCTCAAAATGCTTGAGGATTTATTGCAAGTGTGCATTTCTCCTTTGCATTGCCATATTTTGAACTTCCTAGATCTTTCATAAACAAAATTTAAATGGAGTCATATTTATAAGACAAAATATATGCTTTTATGTATAACTTCTTCAATTAGTTTGCTATCAACACACCAGAAAGAGTAGTTACATAGTCAATTACCTAAAAGAGTCTATCCAGGCTCAAATGCTCAGCACTGTGCTGCCAGTTAAGGAAGAGAACTTTAGACTTCTCTTCCCAAAGGCATAATAAATAACAAAAAGCTGTTTTGTCCTATATCTTTTTTTTCTTAAGAAAAATAAAATATTTTTTATGCTTTGTTCCTGCTAGTGAAGCTGTGCTACTGCTTGTACAGGAAAGAGCAATATGCAATAACAAGGATTTTTAATTCGTGCTAGTATTTTTTGGTCTATGGTACATGATGTACCTCTAATAATAAAGTAGCAAGCAAGTGCAACGTGGTGGGCACTGTATTCAGAATACAAATGAACTGGTAGTCTTTTGAAAAAGAGTAAGTAAGAGACCTCTAATGCTGAGCAAGATTGAGGGCTCTAATGTACTTGAAAGAACTAGCACAATGCAACAGCTGAAATGCATGTATCGTGCAATTATTAAAATAATTCAGTATAACAAAAAGCTTAATTCTAATATGTTTTTCTAACATTAAAAATAGACTAATAAGAACTACACTTGTAAACTGCTTTTTGAAGAAGGAACTCAAAGTCTTTTCTTTCATTGCTCCACTGGCCCACTGTGGCCAAGCCCACAGTGGAGGAGAGCTCAGGGAAGGGAAAAAAAAACAAAAACAAAAACAAACACACACCCCCTCCCCTCAACCCAACAATGAGCTCAGGAATAATGTATCACAAAGAAGGCTAAACTTATCTCAACATCAGGAAGACTGGAGGGCAACCTCGGTCTTAGGTAAGACAACTGCACCAGTGAGTCATTAGGGTCCCTGAGACAATTAACAAAGAGCAATGACTTCCTCAGCCAGCCAGTCCAGCGTGGGGCAGGGAGCGCGTACATGGCTCAGCCCAACAGACAGTATAAAAACTGGACAACTAATAAAGCACGTTTGAAGAGGACAATGATTTGAGCTGGCTTCAACCCATGTATTCCTTCCCAGTGTCCAGGGATGCCCAGTGTGATGCCAGTAAGCATAGAGAGACTGGTAATGGGAATCACGTTTGTATTGTGATTCAGCTGTGTATTGCAATTGCTATGTTATGCTTCTGTTGTGATTTCAGTACATTGCTGTATCACTCTGCTAAACTAAAATCCCATATAACACCAAATAAACCAAATAAGTAATTTAACATTAAGTAAATTTGGCAATAAATAAAATTTGATAATAAGTAAATTTGATATAAAACTCTCTTCATTTGGAATATCTAAAAGAACCTGGGCAGAGAGTATTTGACTCTGACATCCACTGTCCAAGTTTATTCTTCAGAAATGTAACCTGTAATTTTTGTGTCTTCATAGTCCGTATTGTAGACGAAGCTTTGTGACAACCCAATGTAACATGTAAAGCTCACACATACGGATTTCAAAACAACATGCAAATTACTATCAGTCAGAAGCATCCACATGTGTGAATGAAGAGAGCTATATAAATTATAGTAATTTCTGAATAGACATGATAACTATGATCCTACTTTTTTTTTTTTAATTCAAATTAATCGATTTATTTTATTCTTAAGTTCAAACACACAGGAGACCATGGACCACACTGCAGCACTTTTTCTGCCTCAGAATACTCAGGATAAAACTGAGCCTCCAGCTACCCCTCAGTGTTGAGCATCAACTGACACAGCCTTATGGCACTGTTCATGGTTATGCCTTAGCCTTAGCAGCATCTCCTCTGTTTTGAAATAATGAGACAAAGCCACATTGTTAATTGTGAGGAAGTAACGTCATGATAAATTTCCTACACACAACATGGCATGTCTACACCAGAAACAGTAAGAACATAAAAGCAGCTACACAGCGTCAGACCAAGAGCCCATAAAATATATTGTCTCCAACGGTGGCCATAAGCAGATGCTGGGGAGAAGAGTGCACAAACATACATGATGCTTCTCCTAATAAGCTCTCAATAAACTCCCTCCCATTACTTGAAGCTAAGAAACTTCCCAATCTAGATGCGGTTATACAGTAGACTTCCACAGTGAGTTACTTTTTCAAGCACTTGTCCACGCTCTCTTTCAGCCTGTGTAACATTTTAGCACCTATACATAACATTTGAACAAGAAGACCAAGCCATCCATTAAGTGGAGACCCACCTCTTGTTTGTTTTGAACTTGCTCCCTGCTAGCTTCATTTGATGGCCCACAGAAAAGATGTTGAACAGTCTCTGACCTCCCCGTGCTAGTCATCATCCTGTAGGACATCTGTAACGTCATCGTGGGGCCTCCTTGCCCACTACTCATGTGGGAGCCATTCCCACTTTTGATCCTTACAAGCAAGGCTCAGGGATGACCAGCCAATTTGTGCTATTCTTTTCTCAATTAGCTTTTAATTGTAGCTTGTTTCCTCTGGTGCCTCTCAATGATTTACCTTAATTGTCAGATGATAAATTGAATGTCCTTGTCACACTGGCGCTGAAAGGACACTGTGGTGTGGACCAGAGGTGGGGTCTTAGTCCTAGCCTGAGACAGAAAGTAGGGTTAGGGTTAATTAGGGTTAGGGCTGAGCCAAAGAGATGTGTGGTTGGAGTGGGGCTGGAACTGGGCAGGCCAAGTCACAGTGGTGATGTTGGTTGTTCAGGGACAACCAATACAGTTAAGCAGAGACATCTGGTGACTCCAGTCTCTGAAGGAACTGCAGGATTCCTCAGTCTCTACCCATTGATACAGTAAAGATTTTAGAGCAGAAATACAGAGACCATCTCAGGTCTTGCTTGTTCTGAATTGATTCCTCAGCTGAGTAAGGATGGATAGCAAGGTATGGTCAGATAAACCCCAACCTCTGAACACCCTTTTTAGAAGGCAACTTTCCCTTCAGCAGGCCAACACGCCAGGAGTCCAGCTGTTTCTCTGGAGAGAGGCACACCGGTGTTTCTTCATCACTCACCATGACAGCCGTATCAGAGTGTATTGAACATGTGTTGCTGGTAACAGGCAGGACCTAATCCTGATGTGATCAGGATCTTGCCAAAAGTTGAGAGTTTAACCTCACCCAGACTGATTTTCTGGCATTTGTTCATCTGCTTGTTTCAGTTGCTACGTAAAATTTCTATCTGTTCATGCTGCAATGATACAGGCCTGATAAAGAAAAGAATGCATTTGAAATGACAAGTCAAACAGATGTAAAACTAAAAGCAGCACCTAAAGGGCCTAAATGCTTGCAGGTGATTTAAGAGTATATGAAGACAGTATATCAGAGACTTCGAATATAAGCATACTGTGTATCAAAAATGACTCTGAAATGATTCCTGAAAATGCTGGTGTGGTCAAGCAACAGAATAAAGAAAGTTATTAATAGTAAAAAGGCATCCTTCCAGAAGTGGAAGCCATGTCCAAACAAGGAAAATAGAGAAGAGCATTAACTTTAGCTAGTTAAATATAAAGCCATAATAAGAAAAACACTGCAGACAATTTTTTTGAAATTTTTTCAGACTTTTCGTATCTGGAAAATCAACCAGCCTGGAGAGCCTAGAAATGAAACAGATGTAAGAAAAACACACCAGGAAGTTAAAGCCAGAGCAGAAACGCTAGATCAATTCTTTACATCTATTTTCATCACGGGAAGAGTTGAGTCGCCTGCTTCGGCTTCTAGCCATAAAGTCAGCTTGCGAAGATGCTAAATAGAAGCATCAGTAGAAAAGTTGTAGAATAAATAGATAAAACAAACAGTAACAATTCATGAGGACAAGACAGTTTTTGCTGAGGTCTTAAGGATCTCAAATATTAATTCTTGAAGTAGTTAAGTGTGGTGTGTCTCCTACCGCATGAGCATCAGAGAAAAGGAGAGTGATGACAACCTCTGAAAAGAGCTATGGGAAGATGTAAGGAACTGCAGTTTAGTAATCCTGCTACCTGTACAGACCGGATTGGTTGAGATTGTTACAGGGGAAGAATTAAAAGAAACTTTAGTGGTATGATGAGAAGGGGCGGTATGACCAGAGCAGGGAAGTTACAAACCTGTTAGAGTTCCTCAAAGGGTTGCCACACATGTGGCTGTGAGTGAACTGTATTTGGGGTTCCAAAATGGGTTTGTGTAATACTACCTGAACAAAGCTCTTTGTAAGAAATTGGTCCTCTTATGGATTAATATGAGGTTAAGAGATGGGAAATAAAAGGCAGGAATACATTAGTAGCCTTCACCATAAAGGAAGTTGCCACATGGGTCCCTTTACAGATGAGAGAGAAGCCACCTCTGTATTCAACACACTCATAAATTATCTGGAAAAGAAAGTGAACTATAGGATAAAGATTGCTGATGATAATAATTCAGCACAGTAAAAAGATAAAATGGACTATGAAGAGTTGCAGAAGGAGACTGAGCAGCTGGATTGTAAAATAGGCAGATTAAATTCAATGTTCTTAAAGCACAGTGATGCATACAGGGAAAAACAACCTTAATTAACCATACACACTAATGAGCTCTAAACTAGCTGTGTATCACTAAGAAAAAAAATCCAGACCCATAGTGAATAGGTTTTTGGAAATAGCTCTGTGCTCAGTGGTGGTCAAAACAATGAACAGAAGGTTAGAAAAGATTAGGAATAGAGAATAAAACAGAAAGCTTTCTTTACTGATCTATAAATACACATCTTAAACAAGGTATGCAGTTCTGATTACCATATCTGAAAATGAATACACAGCAGAACTTAGGAGGTAAAGTGAAGAGTGACAAAATGCAAAATGTGAATAAGAAACCTGTTATTCTTCCTTTTTCATAATATGAACACTTTAGGGTATCAGAAGAATTGGTCAGGCAGAAGATTTAAAAGCAAAACAAGAGGAATTTTTTTGGGGGGGGGGGTGTACTTCAACAGTGACACTCACTAGCATGTCAAGTGTACACTTTGTCTGAAAAACAAAAGGAACACTAAACCATTAAAGAGAAAAATTCAAACGCAATCTTGGGCTCAGGAAACCCAGAGCCTGCAGATCACTGGGAGGAAATAACAGGGGAAGGATGACACTGTTTTTGTCCAAAGTGATTTTGCCACTGTCAGAAAGTGCACCCACAGCCAGATGGGCCCACAGACAGGCAGTATCACTGTTCCTACACTCTACATTTTGAAAAAGAAAAAGTCCACCAAATGGCAGGAACAAATTTGCACAAAATGGTAGGAGTCAGCTGCATCCCAGCTTTACCAGGCCGTGAATAAATTTACCCAAACTCTGCCCTTTATCTGCTTACCCCTGAGATGAATTTGCCAGTATAATTTTCAGGAGATGGAGTTTGTTGTGAATGCCTTACCTGCCATGATTGTTGTGGGTTGGAAATCACATTCTCCCATTTCCATTTCTGTCTGTAACTTGAATACCAGTAAGTGAAACCATGACCAGGGGAAATTCAGATATAAAATAACTGTAAGTCTGCCAGGAGCAGGATGCCAAGAAATTCATAAGCAATGACTGTTTTCCCTCCTTCATGATTCTCCTTGTACTTCTGCATTCATTTTTCACCATCTTTACTGAAAAGGCACATATTAAGTTCTTTCAGAAAACCTAGCTAATGTGAATTTTATTTGGTGAATAAAAGCATTTTCAGGTTGTATGCAGTATGTCCAAAACAAATGAGTTCAGTAGGCAGTTTCCAAAAAGATGGTGGAAAACTATTACAAGGAGAAAAATTAACTTTTTTTCAAAGCCCAGGAATTTATCCCTTGTCTTCCACCATTCTGAAGAATATTTCTGAAAGATACTAGGTACTGACAACAGTATAGTATGTTCACATAACTTGTATAGCAGTATTTTTCAGTGTCCCTTAATAAAGGCAAGAGCCTTAGAAATGATCACAAGTTACAGAGCAGATAGGGGAGAGTCCTTATTAATATACAAATGAAGATACTATATTTCAATATTAACAAAATTTTTAATTTGCCTTTTTCAAAAAAAGATGTAATTTAGCATATAATTTTGATGTTTTGGATAAGACATTCTGCAAAAGTATATAGGAAAGTTAAAATGTGGATTCAAAAAGCTGCATTGTTGTTCTTAACTCTTGCAAAAAATTGTAAGTCTTAAGATGAAAATTTTGGAATAGATCACTTGACATACTATCTCACAAGAGGGAATAACTTCATATTACAGCTTTAATTAGTACAGCATTTAGTAACGTTATTAAGTTATCTTTTGTGGTTACAATCCTGGAAAGCATAATCTTAATGTAGCTGAGACATCCCAAATTCTATAAATAAAAAATGGAAAGGACCTAATTTATTATACTGAAAACCAGGGGAACATTTACTTTAATGCATTACAGCATGAGCTTTAAATAACATTTATGACAGTTTGTAAAATTTATTACCAAAGTAGTTATTTGCATTAGCAGATTCCTGGGTATAATCACTCTCCAGACTTCCGCCCTCCCTGTCTCAGGTTTTCACTAATTTCAGCTGAAATGATTCATGGTTCCAAAAAGAAGTGAAGATCAATTATGGACTTCTAAAACTCATTTTCAGATAGCCGATGGTGACAACCATATTAGCCTCATCTAATTCTAGTTACTCATTACATTTTCCTTCCTCCTGGATCTTTGGAATCAATCAGCTGAAATGTACAAAGGAAGTGGGACATATTTACTTCTTGGGACTCATAGGAATAGTCTATAATTATCCGAGTGACTAAGACCTTTTTTCTAAACCAGCCACATTTACTAAGCTTTAATGCATTTCGTGACAGTGCATAATACAGACCAGTACATTCTGCTGGAGTATAAACTGCAGGTCACAAAAAAATGTAGGGTTCCTAGATTAACTGGGACATGAGTATAAAAAAAGAAAAAGTCAAAGAAGGATCTAGGTGAAATGAGCTCTAAAGACAAGACAATAGCTGGTTTTATGCCGAGAGCACAAAACTGCAGGGAGAATAACATTGTTGACTGAAGGACATCAAATCAGGGTTCAGGGAAGCTTTGCACTAATCCTGTGTTGTAATGACAGCTTAAAAATTTGGTACTTTGATGAGTTCTGAGATTGACTTAAACCTCTTTAATTTGGCTTGCTGGTATTTAATCTTTTAACTTTGCATTCTTAATCAAAACTCAAAGCAGATCTTTAATCTTGTATGTATAAAATGGAAGATTAGAGGACCCTGACCTGCCTCTGGTAGACAGCTGTTTGCTTCCCCTTTTCCTTCTCCTTCTCACGGTAATAGCAAGTGAGAGTAATTTCAAACCTGTAGGAAGGTCTTAGGACAAAAGGGAAAGTACATAAATATTCTCTGACAGAGAAGAGTCGGGACTCTTCTCTCTGTTCAGTGAAGAATTAAAATCCATCAGAATCTCTGCATGTGTTTCTTCTAAAACATTGTTAATGTGATGGGAAAATAATTCTGTTTTGGCCAGATTCCTCACTGAAGCAGGAGGCTATATTCAGATTTCCTTTCCCCCTAGAACATGTGAGACATCTACAGGCTTCAGTGCCTGCTCAGGTTTAATAACACACAATATGCAAGACAAGAGTGAGTCAACAAAATGCTTTGTACAAAGCTAGGAATTGTCTTTACTGGTAAAAAATAAACCTGTGAGGATACTTCTACCAAACATGGCTGGGTTTATTGTAAATTCTTTGCGGTAGGGAGTTTTTTTAAATGAGAAATGCATACAGCGACCCCTTTAAACCTCTTTAGTATTTGAAAAAGAGCTTGGTGGCGTTAAGTCAGGGCACCTTAGATGGCCCCAGCTGCAGGGACCTCACAGCGGGGTCTTATGGGAACTAACAGAGGACTTTGAACCAGCACTTCAGCAAACATGCAAGGCATCACAAGGTGCTCCTTTCCTCTTTCCAGGTGTTTCTAGTCACCTGGACCACCCATGCAACCTCCAGTGCCAGAGTGTTTGAAGAGGCAGAGTAAAGACCCTGGACCCAAGTCCTTTGGGCAGAAGGCTAGAGGCTTCCGAGGCCACCCGGCTGCTCTTCCCTGTGACCAAACTAGTAATCCATCTCACTTTGCCACAGCAAGACGGCCCCACTCCAGGGTTTTGTCTCAGACTTGGCATGAGGAGAAGGATCATTGTGGTACAGGTGATTTAATAAGTCCAAAAGCAAGCGCATACCAGGCATTGCTAATTGCAGGAGAGATATGGGATAAAAGGGCAAGTCACCTCTCTTCTTTTGTGAACTTCATTTATTCCCCCTACGTCAAGTTCCCTGTCTTGTATAGATAACTCCACGCATCTGAGTTGTCTGACAAAACAGTTGTTGATTTTCACTGCATGTAGCTGAGCTGAAGTCATTTAATGTCATGAAAATCTTAATCAGCTGCATTAGAAGAGCAATCTTGATTTCACAATTCATTTTAAATTCCTTGCATTTTCCATCATAGTCCTTTATTGTTAGTGATGGTTATCCTGGTTTATCTGTTCCTGAATTATTCAAAATACTTAAATAGAGGCAAAGTCTATGGAAAAGTCATTTCCTGAAGTTCAGTAAGAGTTTTGAACTATTTTCAACTTAGTTTGATGCCAGTGAACTAGAATTAAACTTTTCTTAATCTGGATTCTTTCCTTAAAGAGCACATACGGCTGGATAGAATAGCAAAAATTATCTGGGGTTTTATTTAGAGAAGAAGGGAAAGTTCAAAAAGAAAAAGACATTTTCTATACAGACCAGGAAATAAATACAGGAAAAAATTCCTCAGTGAATAAAAAGAATGTTTCCAGTATAGCTTCTGACATTATTTTTATGCAGGGCATTTTTAAGTGTAATGTCAAGTGTAAATGTTATTCATATAATCCAAGGGTTAAGATGAGATCTTCCTCCCTCCCTTGAGGAAGATAGCTCAGGATTAAGAAACTTTTTAGAAACAACCTTGACCAACGCAGGTAAGATCTTTCTCCACCGCCTTCCCTAATGAAAGCATATACAGCTCCACTTAATAATCTCCATATTTAGCAAGAGGTCTATTACTCTCACCAAAATTGTAAGATTTATTTTTTCTTGTAGTGGCTCCTGTCACAAATCTTGGTCTTTGAAAGAAACAAGAAAAACTACTGTGAACAACAAGGAAAATCTTTAATCCTCAAGTTTAATATTGGAATGGAAAAAGAATTCAGCAAAAACAGAAGTTGGTCGTTCAGCTTTTTAGAAGTTACAATTGCTGTTTGACTATGTGAGAAATTAAGAAGTTGAAGTGTTCTGTAAATATTCAGAAGTGTTTCCACATCCTTCTTATGATTTCTAGAAGCATTATCAGTGAAGTCAGTAAACCATCATGTGATCAGGCAGTCCCAAATAGGACCAAACAACAGCTGCTATTAAAAGTTTTTTATTTATTAGCTGTTTGGACGCTGTTACTTACCTACTGGTTTTTTTCTTAATTCAGATGAAAAGTATAGCTTGTCATGCCAAATTTTTAGTAACTTTTTCTCAGCGTCATTACACTCACACAAAATACAATATTAAAAAACAATAAATCAGTGGCTGCACATACACAAGTCGTTGCAAACACATGCAATTTCTGCAGTGTGCTCAAGTAAAACAGACTGGTCACCTGAAACTTGATGGAGAAAGAAAAGAAAGTGCCAGCCACCAAGAAACCAGCCTAACGTCAGTCACCCCCTTCCTTTCTCCTCGGTCAGAATTGGCAGGAGTCTTTCACCTTCAACTTCTGAAACAAGACATTTTCTTGGATTCGAGTTCTACTATTACAAACATATTCAATATTAGGTGATTCTTCCTGGCTGTGGCTGTCATCTACACTTCCATATAGGTTTCGTTACAAAGAGGAAGGGGGAAAGAGTGAGAAAACATATCTTTGTTCCACTCCCTTTTAACTTCAAACCAAATAACTCTTTGAATTAGGCTTTCAGTGATATTTACAGTTAGACTAAAGGATTGGACTCACCCATTTCAAATGACTGTATGAACTTTCCTTCTCTCTACCTATTTCCTATCTGAAAGTCTACATTAAAATAGATCAAATTATTATAATTTTTTTTTTATTTTTGTTTCTTCCTCTAGACATGATGCTATGCACAGCCAACAGAGAGTAGTAGGAGGAAGTCAAGAACTGAACCATGGGATTGCTCCCCACAGTCTTGCTATGCTCAAATTCAGCCAAGAACCTTGCAGATAGGGATGGTGAGGGTCAAACTTAGAGCTGCAGCACAGCTTCCAGGCCCAGCTGACAATCTTTAAGGTATGTTAGATATACGAGCACTGTCTGGACACTAGAGCAGCCTCAAGTACTGGAACAGCCTGCTTATAGGCTTAGTTTACTAATATATACAATGGGGCAAATATTTACTGTTTCTGCAACACTGTTGTTAAAATCCATTTGCTAACATTTGAAACAACTAGTAACATTAACCTGCTATCCAAAATGCCCAACTGGAAGAAGACTCTACTTTTTAAGTGTTCAATTCAATATAGATTTATTTGAAGAACATCTGAGAAATGTAAAGCCAGGAGACTTAATCTGCTCTTCACATTAGGTTTTATTCCATTGTCTAATACCTTCAAAATATTTGAAGCTCACAGTTACTATAATGAATAAAGCTTTAACTAAACTAAATTACCTATGATTTTTCAGATTTTCTTTTGGTTTTTCTAGCTATGCCAAGAAGGCTTTTGAAGAACAGTCACAGGGTGACTAGAAGTGCCCACTGTCCTGGTTTCAGCTGGGATGGAGTTAACTGTCTTCCTAGTAGCTGGTATGGTGCTATGTTTTGAGTTCAGTATGAGAAGAATGTTGATAACACTGATGTTTGCAGTTGTTGCTAAGTAGTGTTTAGTCTAAACTCAAGGACTTTTCAGCTTCTCATGCCCAGCCAGCGAGAAAGCTGGAGGGGCACAAGAAGTTGGCACAGGACAGAGCCAGGGCACCTGACCCAAACTGGCCAACAGGGTATTCCATACCATGTGACATCATGCCCAATATATAAACTGGGCAAAGTTGGCCTGGGGGGATCGCTGCTCGGGGACTAACTGGGCGTTGATCAGCGGGTGGTGAGAAATTGCCCTGCGCATCATTTGTAAATTCCAATCCTTTTATTATTACTGTTGTCATTTTATTAGTGTTATCATTACCATTATTAGTTTCTTCTTTTCTGTTCTATTAAACCGTTCTTATCTCAATCCACGAGTTTTACTTCTCTTCCCGATTTTCTCCCCCATCCCACTGGGTGGGGGGGAAGTGAGTGAGCAGCTGCGTGGTGCTTAGCTGCTGGCTGGGGTTAAACCACGACACCCACTTACCTCATCCAACTAACACAGATGTCTATGGGCTGTCTGGATGTGCCCATCAATTCCATTTGGCCTGATGCTGGACTACGGGTGTACTAACTTATCAGAGCTGTGGATGTGCACTTGGATGAAAGCACCATCCAGTAGCTACTGAGGCCTGCTTCCAAGCTCACCATCTGGATAGGCAAGAAGTCTGGTTTCAAAGCTAGCTTTACAATAGCCTTTAAAATGCAACACCAAAATGATCCATGTCAAATTATACAACACAAGAACTACTTCCTTTTTGCATTTTGTAGGTTCCCCTATTTTCAACCTTATTTCCTTATTCATTTTTCCTGAATTAAGAATTCTTGTTTCCCCTCACAAACTTGTTTTGATTCTTCTGATTTATTTACTGACTGCAGTGAGTAGGTTTCCTGCCTATTTGTTTCACCAGTATGATAATTCCCAATTTTGCTTGGTTAGCTATTGGCTTTCTTCTAATACATAAAGGGTGCTTTGTTGTCCAGTGCTTTAAAATGTCGTCGTTTAATCTGAAGTTCCCATTGCCCAAGTTAATCTGATTCCTGGAATGAGAAGTCTTCAGGGAGAAACAGCACCAAGCCCTTAAACTATACTACCTACATCCACTTCCAGCCTTCCCTGAGTGAAGCTGGAGAGCTGCCAAGGCTTTCAGTACCATCATTTAAAGTTATCTTTCCCAATTTTGCTAGGTTGACTAGTGGCTTTCCGTTGCAATGTCTAAAGGGTGCTTTGACGTCCAGTGCTATAACAACCCTTCTTTTAATCATGCCTCCACTTCAAGTGTAGTAGTAAGTGCCATCAGGTATATAAGACATCACATGAGCCTAACAGATACGACATATGGGAGATCCACATACCTAAAATGGTACTGAACACCTACCTTTAGGCAACCAAATCCCTCTGCCAGCATCACTGATGGCACCAGCAAAATTAATCACAATCACAGGTAGTTTACCTTGGAGTTTACTAGGCATCTAGTCAGATAGGGATATTTCTGTGCAGCAATCAAACCACTTATTGCAATTACTGTCCTGAGAGTGAGCCCCGTTCCTCTGAGTTTCTTCACCCCTGGAAGAACACAGAATTTGAAAGCGTATCCACTGAGCTTTTCATGCTAGCCTTAGTTCATTCAGTATATCTCAACAACAGGAATCCTTGCCAGCTAGCAGGATGCTTCAGTTCGTCTTCATACTCATTTTGCAATTTTGTTACGAAGCTTGTTATAACCTCCATTTTTGTGCCCTACTGCCAGACCCACTGATATTGCAGCCACCTTACACTACTTAGGCATGAGACAGGTCAAGCCTCAGAGCAGAGCTGAAGAAACTACCTGACTTTATGATTTCCATGCTAGCATCCTTCGACAGAAGAGAGCTGAAACCCACCCATCGTGTGCACCAGGGGACCAGGTGAGAGGTGACAACAACTCCATGCCATTACAGAGCAGATCTGGCCTCAACAAGCAGAGGGATTTCAAAGAAGCCCGTGAATTTTGGCCACAGCGACGACTGCTGGCTTCGCTGCTTCAGATTATCTGTGGAGGAGGTAAAGGCTGGGGATGCTGAAGCTGTAGCTCTTGAGCTACACACACGATTTGCCCTGCCACAGTAGTTTATCCATTTAGATCCCCGACTGCTCAGTGTTAATGCTGAAGACAGTGGGAATAATGGAACATAACACAAAAGCACTTATTTTGATGACCACCATTTAGTAAAAAATAGTAATGTACCATACCTAGCCTAATTTACAGTTTAGGGTTACAGTTGTAAAAACCTGAAATGATTAAGCCACCATTTTAAAAATTGTGTGGGATGAGTCATAACTAATATTACATCACTTTTTCATGTGTTTTACTTCCTATCTGAATAGCACAAAATAAGTTTTGAAGGGGATAAAAATAGCAGAAGAAAATCAGCAAAAGCACAAGACTTCTCTTAAGTCTTGCAAAATAGTTTTCTGATTTGTAAAAAAAATAAATCGTAAGTCACATTCTGGTGAACAGAGAGGAGAGTATTGGCCTGGATCCTACTAATTCATGGGCTTGACTGGTTGATGCTGCAGGATGATGGTCCTGCAGCACACATAGGATTAGGATTCTACTTTTGTATGACTAGTCACAAATTGGGAGGAAGAGAAAGGCAAAAAGGACACTAGAAAATCAGGAAACTTGTGCAAAGGGTGTTCTTTGTTTTTTTTCCTTTGTTAGCTAGCTCACAACATTGAAGCAAGGTCTGTGATCTAGCTGACTTCTGTCAGCATCCCATCAGTGATTCTGAACATAAAGGAAGTTGCAGTGCCAAGACATCAAATTTACTCATCAGCATTGCTCAGTCTGACTTGAGATTTAAAGGGAAAATTAAAACCACCATTGCTTATGAATAATTTGACTTTTAAAGTATTTTTGCAAGTATTCATAAATGCATCAGCTGGAGTGACTATGTCTCCAGCTGCTGCAACTTGTTTTCTAATGGGAGAACAAAATCCAAGAATCGTTTTTTTAAGATATGAACTTAGCATACATAGCTACAATGCGTTCAGCACTGACATGACTATTTTCAAGCAATAGGCCACCTGTAGAAGATGGCTATGAATGAACAATTTCGACAATGCGATGCCTCCTGCAACAGTATGTGAGATCATGTTTCTCCCTGAGGTATTTTCCCTGGAAGAATTTGCACATCAAAAAGTTGTTACGCCAAAATGCCAACCCCAAACAGCAGCTGTTGGATCTCTAAGCCTCAGCCTCAAATCACCGCTCCTTTGGGAAACAAACCCAAACTCCCAACAATGCACAGCAGCTGGGTTCTCGGCATAACATTTTTTTTTGATTGATAGATTTCCTAAATTTGTGAGCAAGCAAGCAAAATCTCAGCCATAAGAATATCTCTGAAAGTATTGGAACAACCGCATGGCAAGCACTTCAGTTGCAGCATTGAGCCTCCCTCCCCCCAGTTTATTTTTTCCCCATTAAGAGCTCCGGAGGGTAAAACAGTCAACAAAGAATATTTCTGGGATCAGATACCAGATATTCAGATCAACATAATAGGAAAAGAATAAAGAAGGATTAATACCCTGTCTTGTTTTATTGCTTGGTTTCATCAATGTTTCAGGCTGTATTTTCAGAGTTTTATAGTCCAGTGTTAAATATATTCTCTGGGCTGAAGTATAACCATTTGATTTTAAGATGGGGCAGAAATAATTTTTGACAGCTCAAAGGATTTTTGTAAGCTATTTTTGAGATGGGAATTATACACAGGTCATTTTCCATTACTAAGAAAAAGCATTTGAAATGCTTGGAAATTTCTCATAACTGTAAATTAATAGGGGAATATATCAGCTTTGAAATACAGATTTTCTTTTTATGACATCTGTATATTCTTGCTTTTAATATTTGCATTTTAATACATCAAGAACAAAGACTTTTCTACATATTGTTCAAACAAAAAGCTGTTTTCCAGTTTTGCTTGTTATTCTTCAAGCAAATTAATATCCCTAAAAGCTCCTTTATTATTGTGTCTATAGGAAGAGTTATATAAAAGCTAACTATTTTTGGTAATATCATGGCAGAAAATTTTGCCATATACAAATGAACTAACAACTTTGGGTTTTTGAAGCTGATGTGGGAAAAAAGGATATGGGAGAAGTTACTGTTAGCATCTGTGTGTTCCTGAGTTTTCAAGTATTTTATCTATATAAGCAATTGAGAACTACACAAAGCTTCAGCCTATGACTGAAATACTAGCTTGTAACTTCCTCTTCTTCTTCAATATACACTCTTAGGCTTAACCTAGCATACTGACATCAGCGTGAATGATACTACTATAGTTTCTCAGCAAAATAATTAAACGTAGGCATCTATTTTATCTCAACTAATTCTCCTTTCCCCTTTCTTTGTGGGCAGCGTTACATGGCATCAACTGAGAACTGCAGTTGATGCTCTGCAAAATGCATAAAAGCAAATCTTTTCTTCCAAAGCTTGGTTTGTTTATACCAAACACTTGGTATCACCTCGTACCATTTGGCTTGCTTGAAAACAGCCTTTTTCTTCTTCAGAATAGCACCCAGGAAGAAGAGAGTCCACCAAGAAGGGGGGAAAGAGGGAACAGAATCATCCCCTACTTTGTTTGTGGAAATTACCTCCCAGTACCTTGCTGCGCAGTATGCACAAACTGGCAAGATCATAATTTCTTGACCACAAACTATGGATGCTATTAGATCAAGTTTCTTAAAGCAAAGTCATATGATTTAGAACATAGCAGCTTGATTTTTAAACCATAATCTATTTCTGTCTATATTTAAAAGGCCCAGTGCTGGCACAGAATTTAAAACCCTCGTCTTTCAGAAAACATGTAATGTAAACTCCTTGAACTAATAGCAAATTAAATATTAAAAAGTTGCTAAAAGGCTGTTAGGTGAGGCCCAAGGCAAATTTCAACGTACTCTCCAACTTAGGTATAGTCATGATGCATCGGGAAATATTTTGTTAATTATTTTTACCGTTGTTCTCATTTCTGTCTTGAATTCAAGTCCGTTAAGATAAAATATACTTCAAGAATGAAAAGTTACGGGCAGAATGTACGCTTTTGGAATTCAGACCTGAATTCAACAGAACATCAGTAATCACTATGCTGCAGTTGCATCACTAATCTGTTGAAATTAATAAGGTGAGTGTTAATTTGCAGGTTGAAAAGCTAGATGTTGAAATCTATCTTGTGAATTTATTTTTTAAAAAATAATTTAGTTTTTCACGAGTTTTCCAGGTTTTTTAAACCAAGAAATGCCGATTTAGTTGCTCTCACTTTGAGCAGCAGTAATGCAGGCAGGACGCAGTGTGATGCTGCCATCTATAGTTTAAAGACGAAAACAGACTGCACAGTTCGAATTACAAAAGCAGCCACTGGATCGGTAGGATTTGTAGAAAAAAGATGAGCGATGGAGAGAGATGCACAGCCACATTTGTGTGCTCACATTCCAGCTCAGTGAGCAAGACTGAGGGCCTTATTTAAGCATCAGCAAGACCTCTGTAAGGAGTCCTGGGCTGGACTAAGTCGTAGCTGGCTGCCGTTCTCGCCACCACCCCCATCCCAGATCAACAGATCTTTTTGATGAAAAGGTATCTGTCTACAACATGGGCACAAATGAAAGAAAAAGCACCAGTACATCAGCACTCTTGAAAAATCAAGTTTTTACGTAACTGTATGAAATAGAGATTTGGGAATCTATATTACACTGGCAAGACCCTCACTAGCCCTTAATTTCAAGGCAGGTATTAGCAGCTTGGAAGAAAAAAGTTACAGAAACAGAATCTTCGCACCCCAAATTATTCAGGCATCAAGGTTCTTCTGTATTCAAAGGGGCTCTTCATAAACTTATATCCTTTTGCAGAAATGTGAGTTTTTAAAAAGTGAAAATTGTGATAAATTTCCATGAAAGGAAACCTAGAAACCTGTTTTCCTGTTAAGAAAATAATGGAAAAGTCTTTTTTTAATATGGAAATCCTGTAAATTACCAATTTCTGTCTCCCAGAGTCTGACACTGCCTGGTTTTATTTCCTTTGGTGGTGGTTTGTTTGTTTGTTTGGGTTCTTTTAATTAAAAAACTGAGAGAACAAACACAGAAGTTGCTTGTTTAATTTGGTTCCAACTGAAATCCCAAAAGCAGATGACACTTTTCTGATGTCCTCTATTGGCATTACAAATACATTCATTTTGACCTTCTAACTTTGGAACACTATGAAATCACTGATAAATCAGTTTTTCATTAGCAAAAAATACACAAAATACACGAAGTCTTAAATTACTACTAGAACCTATAAAAACTTATTGATAGTTTTCACCTGTATCTTCATTTTTCATACATCTATAGATACATAGAAAGCTGGAAGCTCTTTACCGGCTGTAGCACTAGGAAAAGCTTCTCACCAGCTGACAGGGGAAAGAAATCACTACACACACACAATACTTTTATCTGATAACTGCAGTTCAAGACTGTCTACAAGCGTATATTCAGCTTCTAGTGAACTTTATAAGCATAACCTCAAGACTTCCTAGTGAATATTGACCATGCAACGTGGCCTCCTCTGCTTGACATTGCCAGAAAGAAGTATTGTATCAGCTGTCCTGCTCCTCAGTTTCCTCTCAAAACCAGATCCAAATGCAGTCAGGAAAACAATGACACATGCGTTAACTCCTATATGGATGGCACAGCTTAAAGAATGCTCCAGGTACTCCATGACGTGTGTCAATCCCGCTGTCTAGCAGCTACTAGCATTTCTAATGAGTTCAGGGAAATTATTTTTCTTTATATATATATATACACATAATATTTACTGCTCAGTACACTAGCTGGTAATAGCATCTTTAAGTGGGAGGCAATATTGGCAATATATTATAGAATAAGTAAACCTACTATTTAGACAATATAATCCACCACCAAACAGATTTATGTTGTCATAGTCTAAAGCTGGTTTTACCTTCCTACAGTCATGCTATCCCTCCTCATAGCCCAGAATGCCTATCTAATGAAGTGTTTTGTAGGTCGCAAGTCAAAACAACATCCTAAAACTAAAATGAGCTTATAGTTTATATTCTACTTTGCAAATCCTGTTATTGGGATACCTCACATCCCTTAATCAAAATCTCCTTGGAACAGAGACTATTTGTACATGTGCTTACAATACCTAGTATACATGAAACTTTTTTTTTAATACCATTATTAGAAAGCTACACTGTATTCTGAATGAGCATTATTACAAATATTTCTTCCACTTTTCTTCAAAACAGTGGAGAAGGGATAGAAAAGTAAAAAATACCTTCTCTACTCTAAACTAGAAGAAAATTGGGTTCTAGCATGCGTTCCTGACAAGTTCTATCCTGAATCTTTCCTGCCTCAACAGGAAAATAAGCACTTCTCATTCTTTATTTTTAAACCTGTTTTAAACCTTTATTTTAAACCTAAAAAGACAAAACATTTCCCAGCAACAAATGCCATTACCTAGATCTTCAGACATCACCTTGTTCGCAACAGAAGTGTTTGTTTAAACATATTGTTCATTTCTAAAGCTTCAATCTCTGAGGTGAACACTGCTTTCCCTGTCCCATCCCAGTTATCTAAGGGTGGGGGAAAAAAATGGTTGCTAGTGTCCACAATCTGTCAGATTAATATTTGCAATTCAGAAAGATTAAAAATAGTAATAAAAAAGCTGAAGTGCAGTGTATACAAATTTAAGAGGCCTGGAGAGCATAACACATGCTTAAATAGGCTTTTACAATATTCATGAAGTCTCTCTTATTCAAACCTCTGCTAAAACAGTTCATTTTCCCTTCTTTTTTACCTTTACTTCTGTCCACAAAAATTCAACTGGTAGAAAGTCTTAATGTACCAATATTAAAATGCTCCTTTATACATGCTAGTGAATTGCAGCTGTGTGCTTTTGAGGCTCATTCTTTTTAAGAACAAAAACAAAACAAAGAAGAAATCGATATGCAAACAATAGAATATCAAACAGGTATAAGGGTCCAGCTTCTATTTCAGTGCCAAAAAAGGAACAATATTCACTTTGCTCTGTAAAGATCAACTATTTTGTTCACGCTTTGTCAGAAGAGTATTATAGAAATTTGTTCCAAAACTGCTTCAGTTAAAGCAGGTGCTTTTACCTTCTTTTCCACTTCTAGAGAAATTTTGCTATTTCACTTTAAGCAAGTTTCACTTAGCTTGGTCACACTCAGATAAAAATCCAGAGCTCACATAAAGGGTGCCAATTATCAGCAGTTCCTCATTTCTTACTTCCTAAAAATGACTCAGAGGCAGAACTAATTGTCCAGTACTGATCTCTGGCGTATGTACTTTACAGCTTTCATTGCCGTTTTTTCTTGCTGA
This sequence comes from Haliaeetus leucocephalus, assembly GCF_000737465.1. Taxonomy (NCBI): domain Eukaryota; kingdom Metazoa; phylum Chordata; class Aves; order Accipitriformes; family Accipitridae; genus Haliaeetus; species Haliaeetus leucocephalus. The sequence continues at coordinate 1,352,358 of NW_010972529.1, forward strand.
ATATTAAGAGGAGTTTAAACATATCACATACTTCTGCATCAAGATTTTAAGTTTCCTCAAAGAGGAACCACACTAACATTCTTGTGCAAGCTAACATCTTGGTTCTTAAAGTCAAGAAATGCAAAACATGCTAACTAAATCCAAGTGACTACAAATTCAAAGAACAAAACTGTCCTGGAGAAAGAGATAGCTTTTATTGCCTTATCAATTATAAGCAGCAAGTTGAACCTTATGATCAATGACCTTGCTTTCCAGCATTTTCACCCCACACTCCCCGTTTTAACTTTTAACAAAGGGTCTGCTGGTGGGATCAAGTACCTTCAGACTTAACAGCGTCAAATGCGCAGGTTCCAAAAAGTTTAAATGAAGGAAGACTCCTAATGAAAAGCTTTTTGAGCAAGGTAAAACACAATACTAAAAGGCTAGATCCAGTATTACAGTTTACTGTTTCAGAAGTACAGACGGCGATTAGGATAAATGCAGTTTCTCAGAGGGTAACTTTTCTGCAATCCTTCTCATTATTTAAAAGGACCCAACAGATCTACAATTACAAAGATACTTCTTGAGAAGCTTAATAAACATACATATCACTACAACTTCCCCTGATAAACCTCAGTCTCATGCACTGATCTATGTGATGCAGGGAATCATCACCTCCAAATTTTTTCTAGACCCCAAAACCCTACAATATCCCATTAATCAGCCACCTACCTCCTCTCTCCCTTAAAATAATAATTAAAAAAATTAAAAAAAATAAATCAATATCAAAGTTCCCAAGAAAAGAAAGCTCACTGAAACAGAAGAGGACACAAAAAAGCCAAATAAACTCACAGGAAATTTATTCCAACTCAGTAATATTTGCTACTGTGTGTATTATTCAGGAACTTATAAATTATATAGACTACTTTGCTACTGTTTTCAGAAATGTTTTAGTAGTACTACATAAGTGAATAATGCACCAGTAAAGACTTTCACTGCAAAAGATTTGTACAAAAAAAGAAAAGCCTTTGTAGAAAGGATAGTGGTTTTTATTGTAGTCTTAGAAAATACTGAATTATGAAAGATACAAAATCAACTGTTGTAATTATCTGTTTATTTTACAATCTGTATGCCATCATACTCTTATGGCTTTAAGATAGTCCGTCAAAAGTATTTTAAAACATGCTTTAACAAAGTATTTTACAATTTCAAAATCGAGTATTTCTTTACTGAAAAAAAACAAAACAACCCAAACTCCAAAACATTTACCTGAGAATTCTGTATCATAAAATTGTCATTCATTCTTAACTTTTGCAAGTTGATGATATAGGCTATAGAAGTCAACATGCAACTTGTAGGTCTACTGTGTTAAATAAATATTTTAAAAATTTAGACACAGCTGGTTAGGCAAAAACCTACCCTCAAACTTCATCAAGTTCATCATGGGTTTAAAAACATGACATGAATTTTATCATATGTCAATGATAGCGATGATTTCTGCGCTGGAAGCCCTGCACCATTTGCTGGGTGGAATTCAGACCCTGGCTGATCACCAGACTGCAGCAGTGGAGCACAACTCTTTGGTAGATATTCTGGCCTCTGAACTTGGTAACCACTGACCCGGTTTTCCAACATCTATAGTGAAGTGTGTCAGGTGTTTGGGCCACTGGATATGTTTAAGCTCCCAGTCGGTCATTCTCTACATACATGCTCCATGCCTTTGTAACAAACATTTAACCCAAGGAATTCCATTTCAGAGTATGGGTACTATTAGGACAATGCTTTAATGCCGTTATCCACGTCATTGCAGAATATCACCAGCTTTAAAAGTGATATTGCTTATGGGCAGTACAGAGGTTTGGGGCTTTCTGTTTTGTTTTTGATTGTTTCTTGTTGGTTTGCTTTTTAAATAAAATGGAGACTTAGGAGCAAAACACTGCCCAGGGTGGCAGCACAGAAGAGAGGCAGTATTAAATTAACCAGGCATATACAGACGCCGGAGAAAAAACCCAGAGAGCTTCACAAGTAATACATATACAGGATCAACATATATAAATGATAGTCATTTAAAAGAATTTCAACTCAATTATCTGAAAATATACCCAAAGCAGTAGAACTCTCATGATGTCTGCCATATAGTATTTATTTCTGAATTTCAATTACTGCAAGCACTGTGATTTATACAAGCTATGCTCCATTAACATAAATTTTCTCCTTAAAAAGGTAATGATATATGATGAAAATCCAAGGATATCACTAGAGATTTAAATCAACTTTCAATCCCATAGGTGAGGTAGTGTAGTCACTTATATTACGTGCTGGTTATGAGAAGTACTGTTGAAATCTGTCAAATTTTAAATGTTTGTTTTAAATAAGTGGCTTAATAGTCTTAATATATTTATTAATGCTATGTTACCTATGGGGGGTGGTGGGAGAAGAGCCTTGCCAAGAACAAGTTTTGTCTCACTGCAAGATAAAACTGCAAAGCAGTATTTACAACAGTCCTTTGCTTAGTTGCTGCCTACTGTACATGCACACAAAAGACACAAAAAGCTAATATACACTCTGAGGTAGGAAATGAAGAATTCCACTGGCTTGTACAAGATTCTTCATGTTTTGTAAACCAGCAAAACCAAAGTTTTCTGTGGTGAGGTTCAATACTTAGTTCTGGTGTGAGAATAACATGTAAGTAACAAAGCATCGTTGGCATACAATATGCATCTACTGCCAAGTAAAAATCTAAAAAATGGGGATTATTTTTAGTGGCTGAATTTCTCCTTCACAAAGTAAATAAAGGAAATCCCTCCAGCTCATTTCCTTATTATAGCTTCTATATGTTTATGCTTATAGCACAAGCCATTGAAAATGTATTATCGGTTTAGCCATAAAAGTATCCTGAAGACTAAAATTCTGAAATAGATCTTCACTGGTCCCAATGATCAGAGAACAAATACATTTGTAGATTACTTTAGGCAATCAGGCACTGAAATCGACAAATTTGGTGCCTGAATACCTCAAAAAAAATCTGTCCTTAAAACTTTCACAATACTTTGATTCCAACTTACCACAAACAGCAGCAAGCTTGAAGGTGCTAGGACAAGTCACAATACAGCAATGAATTTTAACAAGCATATGGCATTCAGATGCCAGAGGATCCAATGCACACTAATCAAAGAATTGCATCAATTTCAAACTTCTGCATTTCCCAGTATGTTGTTATTCCTCCCACAAAATTTAGAGAAGAGAGCGGTATGCTGCAGCACCTCCGCTGTTCCACTTGTCTTAACTACATACTGGAGAGCTAAGACAAAGGCATATATTTCAATAAAAGCTGGCTCTGGCACAGGAATGGGAACAGCAGGAAGCAATGAGCTGTTCCAGAGAGCACTTGCCAGAATCTCCTCATACTGTCATGTCATCCTAACCCATCTACAAAATAAACATTTACAGAGCTATATAAGTTCCCTAAGGTTTGTCTACCAGGAAAAAATAAATCTTGAAGAGATAAGAATTCCATGTATAGAAGTCATTGTGCATAAACACCTGTTAGGAGGCTTTTCTTGAGATGCAGAGTGGCATTAGGTACTGTGGCATAAATCAGAGCGAAGGCTGCTCTATACCCGAATGAAAGCTTTCTGACAAATAAATATCTGTGCACAGAGTTTATACTTTCCAACAACTTTCCTGAACTCTCCTTAGCATCACCACACAGGAAAAGCTCCAGGGCTGACACATACAAATTACACTCTAGAACTACACAGAGCAAACCCAAAGCTTGCCAAGTAATATAATGACCATGCCATTGTCAATGTAGTTTTGTAAGATGAAGTTTCATCTTCTCTTTCACTTACTAAGTTACTTTACAATAATGCTCGATCTCACTTTTAGTTGCAATGTTGAGAGGCTGGCAATAGGAAGAGAACTGATTCACTCATCTGTAGTGCATTTGTCAGTCATTTGCTGACAGAAGTCTGTGATACCACCGCTCTGTCCACACTGTTCCACAAGTGAAGTTTTCTCTAATGTTCTTACAGAAACTGGATGCAGTTCTTGTACTTGATCATATGTTGCATCACACACACTTTTCACACACTGGTAACAAGAACTCTGCTCGCTTGTAGATGTAACACCTGAAAGACCATCTGCTAACTTTATACACGCTGGTATCGCAAGCTCAGATGGAGCCGTTCGTTCTCTCTCCGGGAATAAAAATGAAAGCGGACAATCTGAGGAGGAATATTTTGCAAGTATTTGTATTTGCTCGTGACTCAAAGCTGCTTCCTTACACACCTGCTGGCAAAGTCCAGTCAGATTCTGCTTCGTCTCACCCAGAGTTGACAAAATGTGGTTTCTTTCCTTCAGCAAGTTCTCCTTCTCATTTTGCTGCAAGAAGAAAAATAGCCTTTTAGTCTGCATTCTAACACAAAACCTATAGTTTGTTATGTTCCTAATAAAGCTAAAACAAGACTGTAAATAATCTGGTCTGCTGAGAGAGAAGTCATTTGGCAATAAGAAGGTAAACACTGACACAATCAAATGCCTCTCAAAAGGACAATCCTAACCTCTCTTGAAGTGTTATCAACTCAGCTATTTGAAGTGATTTTTCAGACATACAACTTTTTCAAAACTCGTGCTGGCAGCCAAAAAGTAATTTGTAGTTATTTAATAAATGAAACCTAGCTTCACTTACTGCAAGTATTCCTGAAACACTAATTCTACAGGGTAACATTTAAGCCATTACCACTGGTTTAACAAAACATTAAGCAAAGCAGTCTTCATAGAGATTTATATTTTAAAAGTTAAATGTTGAAAACCAGACATCATGTTTTCACTATAGATACTACTCTGCTAAATAAAATAAATTCAATTCTTAAGTGCTAAGTGCACTGTAGAACAAACAATGGAGTTAAGAAGAGTTTCTAAAGTAAATAGAAAACATAGGAAAATTAAAGAAATAAAACATGCTAAAATTGTAAACAAAGTATTTTCTCCGGAAATGCAGCACTTCGGTCTGTTTCAAGGCATGGACTAGAACACTGGAAGTTAAAGTAGAGTGACAGAGAAATGACAGTTTAATGAATTGAAGAGACAAGAACAGAGGTGCCACTAGGTAGGTAACCTACTACTGGAACAGGAGAATACCAGCTGAATGCTGTGGTGGTGCAGCCTCCCCCAGGCCTCTCTGAGATCTCAGGATAAGCCATGCATGCTTTGGGAAAACCTCCCATTGTGCTGTTACCTTGGTTGCAAGTACAGAGACTTCTGGGCTCTGGGCTCTTTGGCCACACCTGAGCCATCTGCTCCCTGAACTGTATATCAGAATGACTCAGCACAAATTGTAGCCAGAATGTAAAATAGTGACCAAAGCCAATCATCTCGAGACCCTATAAATAGCGATCCAAGGCGAGACCTTTTGAGCTCTCCGGGACTGCAGCAGGCTGTGTGACCCAGCTGGGAAGCCTCTCAGGGTAGATTTCACAAGGACTGAAGGACTGTCTGTCGACGATTTCACGAGGACTTAAAGGCCTGTTTTTGTGAGGTTTACTGAACGTCTGTTGATGAATGCCAACACATAAAAGTGAGTAATTTATGAAACTCACAAAAGGGAAATTTTAATCATAGGTTAACCTCTGTGTAGTTTTGTTCAGAACTGTTTTATCTGTGCATGTGCATTTGCAGTTTGGTTTGGAACTATTTGCCTGTCTCTGTGATTTGGAACTGTTTTCTCTGTCTGTGCGTGTGATTTGATTTAACCTCCATCTGTGCGCAACCCTGCTGTAAGTGCCAGGTGATCCTTGCCATTTTCGAATCTTTAAGTCGCAAATTTGATTGTAACAAATTCCATCAAATCACTGTTAAAATTATACAACTTAATCTTGCGATCTATCTCAAAATATTAATAAATCCTAAACTGCTGCTAAACCAAAGCTGTGTAACAATCTCATTCACAACAAATGCTTTGAGTTTTATTTACACAGCAAACAGGCTTAAGAGTGGCAGACACCATTCAGACATGAAATAAGATTGTCCTTGCTCTGAAGAGCTTACAATCTAGCAGCTATGTAATGCAAAAGGATTTTCCAAACACAGGGCAGTGTATTGGGTTTGTGTGGCAAGGTTGTGGTAGCGGGGCAGGTGGTGGTGGTGGTGGTGTTACAGAGGTGGCTTCTGTGAGAAGCTGCTGGAAGCTTCCCCTATGTCGAAAGAGCCAATACCAGCCAGCTCCAAGATGGACCCACTGCTGGCCAAGGCCAAGCCCATCAGCTACAGTGGTAGCACCTCTGTGATAACATATTTAAGAAGGGGGGAAAAAAACTGCAGAGAACAGCAGCCAGAGAGAGGAGTGAGAACATGTAAGAGAAACAACCCTGCAGACCCCCAGGTCAGTGAAGAAGGAAGGGGAGGAGATGCTCCAGGCGCCGGAGCAGAGATTCCCCTGCAGCCCGTGCGGAAGACCACGGTGAGGCAGGCTGTCCCCCTGCAGTCCATGAAGGTCCACGGTGGAGCAGATATCTACCCGCAGCCCGTGGAGGACCCCACGCTGGAGCAGGTGGGTGCCTGAAGGAGGCTGTGACCCCACGGGAAGCCCACGCTGGAGCAGGCTCCTGGCAGGACCTGCGGATCTGTGGAGAGAGGAGCCCACGGAGCAGATTTTCTGGCAGGACGTGTGACCCCGTGGGGGACCCACACTGGAGCAGTGTGCTCCTGAAGGAATGCACACCGTGGAAAGGACCCATGCTGGAGCAGTTCATGGAGGACTGTCTCCCGTGGGTGGGACCCCACACTGGAGCAGGGGAAGAGTGTGATGAGTCCTGCCCCTGAGGAGGGTGAAGCCGCAGAAATAACGTGTGATGGACTGACCGTAAACCCCATTCCCCATCCCCCTGCGCCGCTGGGGGGGTAGGTAGAGAATCTGGGAGTGAAGTTGTGCCCGGGAAGAAGGGAGGGGTGGAGGGATGGTGTTTTGAGATTTGGTTTTATTTCTCATTACCCTACTCTGGTTGCTTGGCAATAAATTAAGTTAATTCTCCCCAAGTTGAGTCTGTTTTGCCCGTGACGGTAATTGGTTGAGTGATCTCTCCCTGTCCTTATCTCAACCCACAAGCCCTTTGTTATATTTTCTCTCCACTACCCAGCTGAAGGGGGGAGTGATGGAGCGGCTTTGGGGGGCACCTGGCATCCAGCCAGGGCCAACCCACCACAGGCAGCAAAAGGGATGGCAATTCACTAATGAGTATCAAATAGAAAAACATACCATTCATTAAAAATCAGCTTTTTCGTTATTTACCTTCAATGTCATGAATTTTTGTGAGACTTCTGATACAACTGGCTGAAGATGAAAGGACATGGATAACTGAGGGGCTGGTCTAATCATGGAAACAAGCAACATCCAGAAAAAAAGAAAAATAAGGAAATGGCAAAGAAGAACAGGAAACAAGCAAGACCATAAGGAAACAATTGGGAAAAAAAGGGGAAAAAACCCACAAACCAAACATGCCACACATTTTGAGTTCTATAATTAAGAGGCGGAGTTCTGAAGACATACAAAGCTTTAAATAATTTCTAAGAAATAATCATAGGGACTCTGTGTTATCACAATTACTATGTCAATTCACTCCTGGAAAGTTTAATTATTTTCAGTCCTTCTCACATTCCCTTTTGCAGGAGAAACTCATACTGCAATCTCTACAACTTCTTTTTGTAAGAACTGACTAACTTTAAGTGGCATTTTGCAAGAGAAGCAGTTGTTGCCAGTCCTTTTTGCCTAAAATGATTAGAAGGAGTGCTTTCCTAATAAACTTCCACTTGTCAGCATACTGGGAGCAGCTGTTGCCAGATCTCCTAATCTGAAATCACTTTATGTACATTTTGGGTATGTAGAGGCACTCAGCTGTGTATTATGCACTGATGAAATTACCTGGACTGCTGGTTAACACAAACTTCAACATTCAGAAATCGTTATTCCAGTGTAAGGTCCCTGCCCCCATCTGAAGCTGTTGACAGATTAATGTATTTAAATATTATTGTTTTATTTTAGCAGCATTACACTAATACTGCAAAGTAATGCCAGCTAGTTTTGAGGTCACAATAATCATCAAACTGAGAGCTCTCTTAATTCTTCTGGTGAAGAATCTATTTAGTTCACACACTTCCTCTCCTTGCTATAGTATATATAACAAGATCTCAGTTACGTTTTTTGGATCACAGCTTATAGTATGTCACTCACTGACACATCCTTCTCTGAGCTACAGAATCTTTAGGGAAGTAGTGCTTCTTGAGGCCAGTTGTCCTTTACTGTGCTCCCCCTCATAAGTACCCTCATTTTAAAGCTTTGAGGTGAGAAAGTACAAGGAATGTGAATATACACAGGTGCTCAGAAGCTGTTTCTAACAAGCCAACATCTCGAGTGGCCCACATGTATTCTCAAATACAGAACATTAGTGAAAAAAAAAAAAAAGAACACATAGGTTCACCTGCAAGATCAGTAAGCAAAGACTGTATGGGAGTCAAAAATTATATTACCAATACAGAAGATCAAGAGAAATGACCAAACTTAATTCTCCCAGATAACAGTTAGATTCAGTACCGAACAGCATTTTTCTTCCATATAAGTAGAGCTTAACATAAGACATTCAATTTTACAGAATCACTTGGGTGGGGAGGTACCTCAGGAGGTCTGTAGTCCAACCTCCTGCTGAAAACAAAGTCAGCTCTGGGTAAGATAAGGCTGCTCAGGGCTTTGCTCAGCCGTGTCACAAAAACCTCCAAGGATAGAGCATGCACAACCTCTCTGGGTAACCTGTTCCATTGCCTGGTTGTCCCCATTGGAAGAAAGTGTTTCCTTATATCCAGTTGAAACCTCCCATTTTTATTTATGACAATGTCTCCTGTTCTCCTGCTGTGAAGTACTACCCCCTGGGAAGATGAAGCTCTTCCACTCCTAATGGCTATGTGATCTTGAGGACTTCCCAACAGATATGGGCAGATGGCTATTAGGTCTCCCCACAGCCATCTCTTCTCCAAGCAGAAGTCCTGTTTCCTCTGCCTCTCACCACAGAAGTAAATCCAGGCCAGACCATCCTAGTGGCCTTGTCCTAACCTTGCACCAGTTTGTCAGTGTACTTCTGGCACTGGGAGGGGTCAAAACTGGGCAAAAAATTCAGTCTTACATGTGCTAAGTATAGGAGTAGAATCACTGCCCTCAAACCACTGGCTGCGCTCCTGTTGATACAGCCCAGGACACTGATGGCCTTTTTTTCAGCCTGGACACTCTGCTGACCCCATGCTCTCAGCTTGCTGTCTGCCCAGACCCCCCAAGGTCCTTTTCAGCAAAGCTGCTCCCCAGCCAGTCGGTCTCCAGCCTCTACTCATGCAGGGGGTCTGTTTCAGATACAGGACTTTCCCAAGAAACACACCACAAATATTATCTTTTAATCTGAGAGAACAAAAACCTGATAAGCAACAACAAATAGAAATTAGTACAAGACAACATGCTGCACATACTGGAAGCCAGGATGAGGAATTTAACCAAATAATATTTCCTACCAGGTTATAGCACATAGTATTACCTACTTGTCAAGAGTTTTCAAACTATAGCTACACCTTATTATCCTCTCTCAAAGCCACATTACAGAGGATACCACAAGAAGATCAAAGACTAACAGGCCTGAGACACATGACTGACCCAGAGGAGAAGCGAGGCAGGAGTCATCATGCATGAAGCCACCTGGATGTACCACACAATGCCTTTCACAGATGTCTCTTTTTTTCCACCCACCTGGAAATTATGCCTAGACAGATCTTTAAGTTTCTGTATTTGTGCACAACTTAGACAAGTTTGATGGTGCATAACACCAGTTCCTGTCCGACATGCTCAACAGCTCCAAACAAGGTCTTTTCAGGAAGTTCTGAAAAAACTTACCTGCACAGTTGGAAAAAATAAGCAACTGGAACATGTTTGTGCCTAGAGCGTGAGTCATACATAACTCAAATGTCACTTCACAATTCTCACTCATTGTCTAGAGCTTGCACAGTGATATCTGTCAAACAGCAGACATTCAGTCTGTTCCAGCACAGGTCCGCAGAAGAAAGGATATTATACTATGATTATCAGTCACTTACTCAACTACAGGTCTAATCTTGCAGATGATTCTCTAAGTCGTCCCCCCCCCACTAAGTGTTGCACAATATTGACAAAGTTACCTAACAAACAGAAATGACAATATGACAACAAAAAAAAGGCAGAAAGTTCTGAACTGTCAGAAATGCAACTTCTCTCTTCAGTCGTAACTGTTATTAACACAATCACCTGATTTCCCTCCCTCCCAGAGTATCTTCTTCATTCAGCATACTGAATGACTTGCTCTGTCAACTCATCAGGGCTATATGGCACTGATGACCTTCCTTCCATTAATCTCCTTTGTTGCAGAAGTGCACATAGTGAAAGATGATGGACCACTTCAGGAAAGTAAGTTTCAAGCCCATGGCACTTTGCTCTAACTTTATTTTCCTTTTCACTCTGAAGTCGTAAGGAGAAAGGTGCAACATGACTGCATATGTTCCTAGCCAATGCAGATACTAAATTCATGTACATAAACACAAAGTCTAAAACACTCCATAAACAAGAATTAAGAGTACAGTGACCCTAAACAACTGAACTATTTGGTGCACATGGTACGATCAGATACGAAACTGAGATGAAAGGGTCAGAAACAAAGACCAGAAAAAAGCCACTCTATTTTCTTGCCAGGAGAACTCCAGATTATCCACATTTCTCTTAAGTTACACACTTATCTTTTTATTGCCTTTTAAGAAGGAGAAATTATATTAACAGATGGTTAGAGAGAAATCTGGATGCATTAATTCCTCAGCTACAATCTCAATAAAACTGCTAAAAAGGCAAGCAGCTTCCTGAGTTCTGCTGTATCTTCCGCCTTCCTGCAAGGGTCTCATTTTTAAGATTCAAGACTCAGGAAACAGTTCACCAGCCCATGTTAATATGTTACAAGAACAATACTTACACAACTAACAATTGCATAACTGTAAACTTGATCATGAGCAATACCACAAGCTGAAGAACTAAAGCACAAAGGAAGAAATGGGAAAAGGTAGAAAAATAAGAGTGGGATGACCATTTGGGAATCATTCTGTACAATTAAGCTTAATGTTGATGGGCTTCAGAAACACCATTCACCAAAAATTACACTGTGATGCAGTTTTACTTGAATGGAAACAAGTACACACATTTTTCCTTCTGCATACTTTAGAGTAAAGCACAGAAAATCTAGAACTGCTACCAAGAAGTCATTTAAGACTGATAAAAGTTTTCTAAGCTTGAGTGGAAAAAGTAGTAAGCCACCTCACTCTCACACTACTGCCAGATGTCCAGTCAAGACGTTTAGAGAAAGACTCAAGTCAACCGTAATCAATATTTATACATACCAGTTTTTCAATTTCAGATTCAAGATTTTGTATGCAGTCAAGTTTTCTCTTACGACATCGCTGTGCTGCAATTCTATTTTTACTTCGTCTTCGGATATCATGAATACAGTCCAATTGTTCAGGAGTCAATTTATGCATTTTCAGAAATGACTGGAAGTCATTTCTGGAAAGTGAGATAATCCTTTGTGCATTAAATGGCAGTTTTACCTAGAATGTAAGATACAGTTGTAAATCAAAAGTGAAACTGATACACACAAACACCACTAGGCCAATTCAAGTTTTCATTTTAAGCATTCTTTACCACACAACACATCTTTCTTCCTAAATCTCAGAGACAAGAGCAATGTAACCATCAGGTGAGGTGGATAAAACCCAGGGGTTTCAACTAGATGAGTTCAAGCACAGGTGAGATAACTGAGTACTTTGCACATTTACACTAGATCCTCAAAAGCATATTCAGAGTAGGATGAAATCCATCTATGTGTGCAGCAAACAATTAGGTGGTACAGTCTAGGAAAGTAAATTATGGTTAGGTGATGCACAAAACCAGCGTCCAGAATCATTAATACAGTCTAAAGGTTCCCCTAAACTGCTATTAAGACTGTATCCTGCATACATTTTTGTACCTATAGTTTTCTGCAGGAAAGGTTCATCTGAAACAGGCATTTACTTAAAATATCGAAGTTACAATATTTGTCTTTTAATTCTTAATGCAGGAGAAGAGAGAGAACCAGGCTTTTGCTACTATCTGTACACCTGAGCTACAGAAGCAGGAGCTTTTGAAACATACATAGATCACAAAGTCCTGATTAATACTGAAAAACATCTTTACCTTTACAAAATAATTGCCATATTTTATGAAGTATCCAACTGAAGACACTTTATTTTAACCCTTACATTTGAGTATATTAAGCAGCAGAATGTTACCTTGCTGTGGTCAAAGATCTGAATTTCATTTAACCCTTTCTGTGTTTGACTACTGCTTCTGACAAATCAGAAAAAAAAAAAAAAGACAGAGTATTGCCCTGAGCAATGATGCCATCTACTTTGTAATGTAAAGGTGAGGAATGTATTTAACCAATTCTGGCCTTCTGTTTGGCCTACCAACTTTCTATATTGATGGTATCTTCCACTTATTTTAAGTCTCAGTAGCGGCCCTGCATCTTTAAAAGAAAAAACCTAGTACTTTAAAATACCCTGAATTTTCATGACATTACATGATCCATCAGCTATTGCAATTCTACAATTCTAAGAACTGTGACAGAAGTCATTCTACATATATAGTAAAATCTTTTGGGATTAAGACTACTTATGTATGACATCTGCCTAAAATACTACCAAATCAATGACATAAAGGAAAGAAGTGCCAAGTAATTTCAGCAGTTGGAGGAACAAATATAACCTCAGTTTCAGCGATGGCAATACTATTAAAGCAGTCTTAAACACACAGCTGCTGAAGCCAGCTTGAAAACTTGAAGTTTCATTTCACAGTAGACCTGAAGTATCATCCCTCTCCCACCTTCTCCCCACAGCTCAGAATAAACCCAAGAAAACTGTTAAGTTTCTATAAATCAAAGCTTCCAAGAAGTTTACTTTTCTTAAGTTTAACTGAAGTAGACCAAAAAAAAGATTTCTTAACCCCTCCTCCCCCCATGCCTCGGTTTAAGACTCCGAACCTTTTCTGATAAAGTTGTTCTAGAAAAATATCTGAAGAGATCTAATATCTAAGCATCTACCACTTCCATATTCTACCAAAAAAATGCTTTATAAGTCTCCCTGAATTAACAGTGATCTTCCATATAAACCTTTGAATGGTTATTTTAAAACAAGCAACCACACACACACCCCTCTCCCAAGAGACTCAAAATTAGGTTTTTGAGATATTCTTACCTCACATTCTTGTTCTCTTGCTGAACAGGATTCACTGTCTCCCTCAGTGTCAGTTTCCGAATCCTCTCCCAAACTTATCACATAATTATAGGGACACTGTTCTTGTTGCTGTCCCTGAACATAATCTCCGCTGCTTATTTCAGAGCTGTTAGAGCATCCTTCAGTACTAAGGTTGCTTATAAAGGGGCAGCTGACAGAACTCAATGTTGTAAAAGTTCGTTGAGAGCAAGGTTCAGGGCTTTCACTGATCCTGATACCCAGCCATGGACACTCTGATTTTTTCCCCGAATATACTGGCTCCAAGCACTCTTTTGGAACTGCAGGTGGTAAATGTATTTGACAGGCTTCTGTGCTGTAAATATCACTCCAGAACCCTTTTGCTAGATGTTCTGCTACCTCTCTCTCCACACTGCTTCGATCACCAGCTGATGTCATGTTAGTGGCTTCCCTAGTGCACAAATCGACCTTTGAAGGTGTGTCATCTTGACTTTCCATTTTGTCATTCCCAACTCCAGTACCTGATACAGTTTTTTCAGCTAAGACTGCGTTGTTTGGCATACTACTGAAATTCAAGTTACCATATTGCTCACAAGTATGTAAAAAAGACACAGAATTGAGTCCATGAGGTGCAGCAGAGTTTTGGGGGAAAGCAGCAAGATCCATTTTCTCCACAGGACATGACGCATTCTGAGTCAGAGAATCTCTCTTTGACTCTTCCTTTTTCTCAATGCCTTCTTCTCCTTCTTCCATTTTTACCTGAGTCTCTTCACATTTTGAGACCAGCTGCATAGGTACACCCTCCTGAGCTTTTTGTATGCCATCATTATCAGGTACCTCCTTCTCAAGAAAGGCAACTGCAATTGGTGGCACCCGAATGTCTTTAATACTGGAATTGGACTCTGAAGTATGAACTTTGTCATTTCCAAAAGCTTTCTGGAATTTCCTATACTTCGGGCATTGGGAAGATAAGCTGGAAACACTACTCCTTTCTAGATGTATAGGATCACATGTTTGATTGGCATTATCTTGGAGAGCAGGCGATGATTTAGCATTTTCTTCATCTTTACAGACCTTTGTGTCAGGAGTTTGAATATGTTCCTTTTCTAAAAGTTCTTCTGCTTCATCATCTACTTCTAGGTCTCCATCATCCACATTGCCAATTTTAGGGTTTGTTTTCTGACAACGCTGTGTACAATACTTTTTCCTAGGGCATTCCTGCTGATCCAATTTAAAGTCCAAAAATTTGAATTTGAGAAACTGAAAGCAAGACTCTTCAATGTTGTGTACACCCAAAAACTCAGCACATTTGCAAACTTCAGACACATTGTCTTTATTTAAAATAAGTTTAGCTGTGTATGCAAACTGAAGTAAAGGACTAAATCCTTTAAGTGTTACCTATTAAAAAAAAAAGAAAAGAAAAAAAATATTAGCATAGCCAATATAGGTTTAAACAGAGAAACACACAGAACCCAAATTTACCTGTGAGCAAACCACACCAGCAGGACAGAATACAAGACAAAAGCAGCAGGTTTGTTCCACAGAGAAAACCTGACCACACTCATTCTGAACCAAATCCTCTGATACAATTTTATCCTGTATATTTTGTGGCAATTATCTTCTTCACTGTGATCAATCTCTTAATAAGATGTTCTGCCAATACAGTACTAACAAGTGAAAAATATTGCTGTACCCCGAAAACCAATAACTGGATTCCAACTTTACAACGATACCTTCAAACCCAAGCTGTACATCAATTACTCTAGAATAAGATCAAAATGCTGCTGGTATTTAATTGTTCCTTTAAAGAACAATTAGTCTTATTTGCTCAGTGTTATGCATCGCTGATATCAAAAAAAGTTTGAAAAAATGGAATTTGACCACACATGATTATTTATTACTACTTTCCACTGCTATGTATTATCTATTATTTACTACTCCTTTCCTCCTCCCACAGATGAAAAGAATTGTAGCCAAAAACTGTACACCAAAACCAATTATTGTCAGTTTAAAGCCTCTTTGGAGTACATAGTTTTAATTGAACACTTCCATCATTATCATCTCAGTTTTTACCACAGAACAGTTGCCTAACAGGGAATCCAGAGATAAACAAAAACTGTATTGTTACAAACTGAACATGATCATCATCTACACATGAAAAAATTACTAAGGAATCAGACAGAAAGCTGTAAACAGATCAGCATATTACAAATGACATGACACTTCCTTTAGCCTTTCATATGTCCATTATAACTACTCAAACTCAAGCCCACATTCTGCTCCCCTCCTTTATTGAAATGAACAGGACTTTATGCTGAATAAAGTGCTATATTAATGCATTAACTATACTGAATTCTTCTACCAGCAAAAAAATTAACTATACATGCAATTTAATTAAGGAATTCATTGACTGTATGTTTTTTTTAGTGGTTCTTTGGTGGGTTTTGGGTTTTTTTTTTAGAGAATACATAATACATGAAAAGAAGTTGAAGAGTTCTGCACAGAGACACTTCAGCAAAACTGCCTGTAAACTCTTATGATCTCTCTAAACAATTCTTAAAATGGCATTTGAAATATGCTCTGGAGAGAAGACTACTGATTACATCACAGTATTTATTCATCCTTAATAATGTGGGGAAGTGCAGTGTAAAAGACAGTTTATCCATAAGCTGCCAAGAAGCCTTCGAACTTAGCATAGTCAATAAACCATTAAAGCAGGTTTACAAATGAGTGACATTCATACATGAAATTCAACGAAACAAATACAATGGTATTTCAAAACTGTATATTCTTTCTATATAAGGTAGAAACACCTATTGCTAAAAACTGGAAGGATCAAGAGGGGAAAAAACCCCCACTCTGTACTCATTTTGCTTTCTCTTACACATTTCTAGCTGGCTATCATCAAAGAAGACAGAACCCTAGAAAGAGTCTTAGTCTGACTGACGTAGAAAAGCAACTCTTGCAGTGGCCATTTATTTAATTTGTATTTGTGCTGGAAGTCTACCTCATTGAGTACAAACATTGGTGGAAAAACAACACAGAACCTACACCAAGATGTCAGTAGTTAGTCTCTACAATATAATATATATGAAGTAGTTTAATTCCAAAAGTATTTTGGTATCTCAGATTGCGGACTGGTGTCTTTCATTTTAAACTTCAAATACTTTGGATGATTAAAAAGGTTAATGAAAAAAAAAAATCACGTCAAACAATGTGATCAGTGTTTGCCACTCTCTTAAATATGCAGCTTCATAAACTGATGCATTTCAAAATATTTAGCAGTTTCCAGAAGAGAAGCGCAAGTTGGTGAGTCTTAAAATGCTTTTACCAAGTAAGTGATCAGATCAAATGGTTAAAAGATGAGATTCACTGTTAGTATTTTTGCTTGTTGCTTCAGTAGGTTCAGTTCTTGCATCAGTAATACTAAATCACAGTAAGAGTCCTCTTAAGTCTACAATCTAGTAAATATCAGGATTATTATATTCCTCCATTTTCTTTACAAACTCTGGTTCCTTCTAACTCAGGTTTATTTCAAGTGTTCATTGAACACTTGCTTTGCACCAGCAATTATTTTTCCCCCTCTCCAACTTTGATGTACATTTCTTATTCTTTCAATATCCTATTTTTAACATTATCCCAAAGCAAAATTCTCTCATAAACATCAGAAGTTTTACATGCCACTAATTTCCCTCTTTTACTCCAAGTCATGCCTTTGTGTACCCCAGCATCCTACTTCCCTTCCACATCAGCTCCCACCGTTACTTTTTGTTTAATCTGAGACACATTCAGGCTATCAACATACCAAGCCACTAGGAAAAAAAGTATAATAAGAAACGAACACACAGACACAGTAAGAAGGTTGAGTAAAAGTGACAGTGGTATTATGCTGTAACATTATTTTTAAGAAATTCATTACGCAACAGAGAATAGCAAAGACCACTGAAGCTCTTTAAAGAGACCACTTGACCCCTTTTAGTTTTGTTTTCTATAAAGTCAGAAAGATTCTGTTAACAGAGAATCCTTGTGCTTATCTCAGTATGTTACAAAGCCAGTGAGCCTGTACCTGAGTACAGTAGCTACCTTTCTCAATACATCATTTCTGCATTAACACTCAACTCAGTCTTGTACATGAGCAAGTTTATAATGTAATCTCCAATGTCACCATAAATACTCATTTATGCGCACCTTTCCTCCAACTTTAATGATTCTAATTGAGTTGCCAACAATTTGCATGTTATTTCTCAGCCCCAAAGCTAATTACCATAAATTACCTCCCCAAAAGCCATTGATTATTTAAGAACCAACTCTTCAGATTATTGCTACCATTGGGCACAATCAGAGCACTTTGAGGCTCTTCACTTTTCATCTACAAGTACAGCATTGCATATAAAAATCCAGTCACTTGGTTGTCTCATGCCTCTTATAACTGAACTAAATACCAACTGGAATCTTTAAATGTCTTGGATGCTCCAGATACATAATAATCAATTTTCTTTCCTACAGATATCAGGTTCTCTCTTATTCCCACTGAATGCCTTGAAATTCAATATAATTTAAGAATATGTATTTTAGGGGTAAAAAAAGAAAGCAAGCAATTGCAATACATTTTCTCAGTTTTAAAAGTAATAAAACACAGTAGAAAAGAAAATCAGGCTGCTAATGATCAGTGTGTAAAAAGGATGGGGAACTGAGCAGAAGAAAATTGTTAACAACAGTAAGCAGCAAGCAAGGAATGTAAGCACAGTTGTATTACTCAAACATACAAAACCAAATCTTAATGATAGTGATTTAAAGGTATCATAATTTTAAGCTTTAATTTGTTTATTACTCCAAAAGTATTCTCTTTTCATATAGGAGGGCTAGTTCTGCAATACCTGTTTACCATTTTAGGCCTGTTTTTTGACAAACTTACATGCTTTGAAATAGGTACACAATTTTAAAAGTAATATATACTTAATTGAAAGGATCTCCCCTATACATTTCCCAAGACAGCATTCACTCACCTTCAGTCTATAATATACACTCTGATATGTCTAGCCTTCACCTCAACCAATGGCAGCTTTACAACTTAGAAATTCTTTCCGGTCAGTTCTTAAAACCCTTACCTTAACTTCTCAGTTAAGCACCAGCCTACTGTAAAACAGAATTGAACAAAACAGATTAGAAGCACTGGCAGGTAAAATACAGAAGGGAGTGACACTCACCTCTTCCGGTAAAGTGATGATAAGATCAGCATCCACCTGGCCCACAATTCTTGCAAGGAAGTAACTGCTGCAAGCTGCAAGCACAGCTTTGTGAGCCCGAAACCGCTGATCTTCTACTAAAATAGTAACATCACAAAGAATATCTTGCTTCCTCTGATCGTCAAGACTGAGAAGTACATTGGTACTGTGTACTGAAGATTCATATGCAAAAACCACACTATTCTTCTCACTTAGAGACATTCTGTATCACAAATGGTAGTGTAAGTCTCAGTGGAAAGCATGCTTCTGTTCTTCAAATCTGGAAGAAGAAAAAACAAGTTGTACACACAAAAGTCATAGCCAACAGGAACCTACTGATACTAAAACATAAGCAAATCGTTAAACATGCATTACCCAATCTTAGTCTTAAAAAGAATTAGAACAATACTCAATATTTCATACATGTTAATACATAAATACATGCTTATGAGCATTTAAAGTACCCAAACCTTAATATGCACATCTTAAAAATCCTGCTTTAGTAGTCTCATAGGCCAAAAAAGGGAACAATTTTTCATGTGACTTCAGTGATAAAGAACAGATTTTTCCTCAGCAAGTGATTAAGAGTCATAACTATTGTAACACCTAAAAATTATTTAAGCTTTCATTTTCAGTTACCAGTATATTCTGACTCCAACACCATGAAAACATAGAGATAAAAAACAGATGCATTAAGCCAAAATTCACCAAAATACTATCTAAGCTACTTCTGTTTACTGATTCACCCAGTACAAGAATATTTGCGTTTTATCTTCTTTCAAAAGTAGTTTGCCTGCTAAACCTGTCAGGCATTGCTAAAACACTCTCATTTTCTCTCTAGTAGGTTGGTGGGTTTTTTTGTTTTTAAAGCAGATTAGTTTTCCTATTTTCCACCTGCCTTAATTCTCTAATGCAGCCTTTTTTTCCCCCCACTCCCACTCATCACTATTTGACTTGTCATGCTTGGTAGAAGTTTGCTTTCCTAATATATCACTGATTCAGGTCACCTGACAATGGAATCACTTTTGTGACGGAGCATCTAAGTTCTGAAATAACAGTATTTATTGGATAGTAAACAACAGTAGAAGTTATATGATATCTAAAGCCCTGAAATAAGCTCATGTATAACTGTCCTGAAGCTATTCCTGAACTCCTAGTATTTGAGAAAAAAAAAAAAAAAAAGGGCGCTAGGGAGAAGTTAGCTCTCCCAGACAGTGCAAAGTTTAAGAGTGTTTCCAAGTCTAACCTTTACACTGTATTTCTAAATTCTTATCTTCTTTGGATTAAGCCTTTCTTTCAGTTTAGGAAAAAAAAAAGCCTAGTAAGAAGCGTCCTCGCATCTGAAGCTCCATCAAGAAACCACATAATCAGATTTGGAACTGTCCTGCAAGGAAAATATGATATTACTATGGAAAGTGTTACCTTAACAAACCAAGCATTTAGATTACACCGGACTATTCTACCCAAGAGTTACTGTAACTGAACACAGTTGCTGGGATTCACTTCAGCTGACACAGGACTACCCAATCATTATATTGCTCAACACAGGTTGTTATGATATGCCAGCTCCCAACAACAATAAAACCGTAGCCAATGCAAATCTTCAGTTTTCAAATATGGGAAACTTTCACAACACGGGGAGGAGAGCATGGCCATTTTTAAACACAGCGGGGGGGCGGGAAACAGCCACCCTGCCAGCTATACTCCTGGGTGCTCACTACTCAAGTTATTTTCATGGCATACAGGCATTTTCAGTGTTCTTTTCAACAGAAAGAGAGAAGAAAAAGATCCACATTTCCAGTGGCAGTAGTGGCACAGTACCAGTCTGGACTTCGGTGAAGTGCAGAGCATCAGCATTATCTGCCCTTCCCACTCCCTCATGGAACACTGTACACGCAACTTCACAGTCAACTTTACCAACAAAACATACAGATTGCTTTCTTTGTCTTTGCTAAGTTATAAGTTCTGTTTGGGGGCATTTGCTTAAGTATACAAGATTTTGTTGTGTGAAAATAAAAGTTCTGAAGAAAAAAAAAAGTTACACAAATCAGAGTTTTCCCCAGTAAGCAACAGCTATACCATGAGCTGCTAACTCTAAAGGGCTTATTTTTGGAAGCAAAAAACGAGTTTAAACATTTCATACACTTAGTGGCAAGACTACAGAGATTTGTTTACTTAGGAAATATTTCACTTGCAATCGGTTTAAATGGAAATTATGAAATAATTCCCTGTGAAACAGCTATTCATGAAATTCTATTCTTGTAATAGCTTATGAGAAGTAAGCAGTGCAATATTAATCGTGTATTCCTGTTTGCTCTATATCATTAACTTATCATATTCCTCAGATATTACAGCACGCACAGTTTAACAAAGTATGACTCTGTATTTGTTACCAGAAGGTTTAACAAAAAAAAAAAATCATCAAAATGGAACGGAGGACAAAACGGAAAACTAAATCCACAGTGGTGGGGAACACAGGGAAGTATTAAAGATAACTACATATTTTGGGGTGAACACCTAGGCAAAACTCATGAGGGAGGCTATAGTTACAGACAGGCCTTTAAAGGTTCTTTTTTCTTTCTTCTTTTGAAGTCCAAAGTTCTCCCAACCCTCAGATTGACAACCCATGTATCACGTAAGCTGCTCTTGGGTTTTCCCTTACAAAATAATCAGTTCCAATATCCAATTCAGCCCATTACATTTTCATAGCATGGAAGGCTAAAAGGAACAGTAGTTTGTTTATATATATAGATACAGATAAGCAGAGGACAGTCAACCCTCCTTTTCATTTGATCCCCACAAGGCACACAACATGCTTTCAAAACAGTGTGCAGCCTACTTGGAGCACTGACAGTAAGCTTCCAATGTTGCTGCTGCCAAAAAAAAAAAAAAATCAGGTTTCAACACTGAAACACTACCTTCTGTTTCTTGAGAAGTGAAAATATTTAATTTAAGCATAACTCAATTTTACACTTTATTCTGACAGAATGTTGTACTTTCTAATGGGAAGATTTCACCAGCCAAGTTATATCCCCAGTATTTTTAAGCAGGATGCAGGCTTTTCTGAAGTATCCAAAATATAAAATGCAGCATTTCATTAGGCATTTCAAAATTTAAAAGAACCTTTAAAAAAACCAACCAACCAAACAAACCAACCAACCACCACACTCAAACACTAAATTTATCTGTCTTCTTTGTAAAATCTCATTATTGTCATACAGGATAAAGAGAGAAATCAAAAAGAAAAGAAACAGAAGACTGAAAATTCTGTGAAAACAAAAAGCATCAAACAGGAAAGGCAAAATGTAACCACTGTAAAAAGCTGTAACACTTTTGAGAAGTACTAGCAGAGGTCAAACTTGTGAATGTCTTAATTCTGTTTTCCAGTTGTGTAATAAAGGCATGGCACCACATTTATGACAGTATTTGTCATGACAGCCAACTAGATTTTCCACAGCGGTATGTGAGTACAAAATACATTTGTCCATAAGTAAATTTGTAATTTACATATCCACAATAACAAGACCTACTGTTGTACCAAAAAGAAAAAGTACATCTCTTCCGTAAACTGTTTTTCTTCTACTTTAACTATTCTCCTGCAGCACTCAAAAATTGTTAAAATTAATTTTGCTTATGGATGGACAAATAGGGAAGAGGTGTGAAGTTGAGAAAACAATTCAATGGTGCTTTTTACAGAAGCTTTATAATTTACAACCTCATGCTGTAACTGTCCTGCAAGGACAGGCCTTTCTAGGCTTGCTTTCTTCCTCCCAGTGCAGGTGTCCATTTCACATAATTTAATTTTCTACAAATATAGTCTATCAGATTTTTTTTTTCTCCCCTCTCAGACAATTCAAATGAAAGCAGCAACAAGTTACTGAAAAGAAGGAAAATGGACACTACGAACAATAACACAAATTATTTCCTTGGAAACCAGACTAAAACTCCTATTCTACCATGCTATTTTTATTTCAAAATTAACATTTAAGTAAGGAAAACTAAAAGCAGGCACAGATAACTTGTAAAAGTATTCCAAAAGTCAGCAGATGACTGTATATTTAAATCACTGTTCACTAATTCAGTGTCAACAACCAACCATGTGACTGAATGCAAAAGATACTAAGAAACAAAAATGTGTGAGAATATTAAGATATTTGATACAGCAGTTATCAAAAATAAGGAGAGTCCAAAAAGATCTTCCAAAACTTAAAATAGTCCTTACAATGCAGGTTGAAAGGATTAAAGAAGAAACAACTTGAAAGCTCACTAACTACAAATCCTCAGTTAGTGGAAGAAAACTCGTGCTGTCAGTACAAGAGCATTCCTCAAATTCCTCTCACCTGAAACTCTGCACACCCAATAACCTCATAGTCTTGAGAGGAGGAAAAAAAAAAAAAGGAGAGAATGTATATAAAGACACAAGCTACTACAAAAACTACACAGAGGAACATTTGCAGCTGAATGAATGAAGTTCTACTCTGAAAACAAACAAGCATGCTACTATGAAGTTTCCATTCTTTATTGGACAGTGATTTCGAGATTAAAAAAATGTTTTGCCTAAGGGTAAAAATATTTTCTCCTAAATAGTGGCTATAAAACTTTATTCTGCTTTATCAAAGTGAAGTAACTCCTTTTGTTTTTTCTCCCTACTAGCATACAATTCAATAGGAAAACTATGCTTAACAGTTACCTGCAAAATTACCGTATCTTCAGTAAATTTAGACATCTCTACTTTTAATTGACTAGATGTCTATATTTATTTTCTAAGAACATATAAAATACCTATTATCTTAATGAAAATTAGCACTGCAACAACATTTAAAAAAGGAATATACATTTGTTTAAGTACACAGTGTAGAGATCAGAGCAAGATGCTTATCAAGACTCATTGGCAAATACAGATCTCATCCAAGGCTCATTCTTCTCATGCATTTGAAGTTATTCATTACCTTATATTATTAACAGGGAGGTAATTGCGAAGTATAGTAAGTGTAAGGTACTTTAAAATTAGACTGCAGGTTTGCTCATCTGGTTGCTTACAATTGGTAGCAACTACCCCCCTAACTCCTAGCTGACTGAATAATAAAAGTAGTTAAATGATCGTCTACTTCCTTCCCCCACAATCTCTGTTTTAAAGAGTCACTTGGTGCAGACCTTTAGGTAAACCATAAAGTCTCCCCATTTGATACTTTTCTAAAAAAAAAAAAAAAGGTATATATTCCAAAGATTATAATCATTATGACTAAGATCAGGTAAAGCTATAAGGAACTGTTGTTGCTAAGTTATGGAAGGACAATAGATAATATTACCTTGGAATAGATAGCGTAAGAGTAGGAACATACTACCAGGATAAAATTCATAATAGTGTGATGAATTTCTCATCCACACACATACAAATCTGGCACAAGGTAGATTAACTTTCATGCTCAGCAGCATCACCGCAACATGTAAAGTCTGCACTCAACATCCTGTGGTCAAGAAAAGTGTTATACGAGAGGTGAAGGAAGATATAAAGCATCAAGTTGTCACTGAAGCTGATAAAAGCATGCACAGAAACCAGCTTACCTCCACACATTTATGACAGAGCAAAAGAACTTCTTGATGTTTAAGTATATCTCTGAAAATTCAGACAATTACACATTCCTGGAAAGAGTTTTGTATTGCATTTTGCAAAGAAGATATATAGTTTTGAATAATATATAATACATTATTTCTGTATTTACATAAGTAATATGTAATTTTTATATAATATATACACACACATATACATTAAAATAATAACAATAAAACCAGTAAATGCCTTTTACAATAGGTCTTCCTAGCAAACCAGTCCTAAAAGTCAGGATCTGACACATACCACTTTCTCAAGTATTTAATGCTGAGGAGTAATTTTCCCCATTATGCAAAGGGCAGCAAAACACACAGTATATGTATACTGACATAGAACACTCAATAAGAGCATTTGCCTTTTTTAGTGTTATTGAGCCCAAACTTCACAATTTGCCATAATGATGAAGTCCTTTGTGGTTTCAAAAAACTGATAACAAACATAAATCCCATTCAAAGGGGAAAGTTATATGGCTAACCAGAAGCAATAGCAATAAGATGCAGATGCTAAGACAACATTCAAAACCTTAGAACAATAAAGCAACTGTACCACCCATCAGCTCCCTGCAAATATTAACTTCAGCAGCAATTATCCCAAATCACTGCCACTTATCCAGATGCCCACTGAATAACTACCAAAGAATTCCAGCTTTTCTGTAGAGGATCTCTAAAACACAAATGCTCTGTCCAAAATACTTTATTAATAATGAATGCCAAATATACAGGATCATAAAAATCAACCAAACTGACTAAATAAATAAAACATTATTATTCAATGCAGTGAATTAATAGTAAGAACTTCTTTAGGCTTTAAATGAAGATTTAAACAGAGTATCTTGCATTTTACATCAATGTTAGAAAATTCCCCCAAATGCCATATAGTTTACAACTAAGTTTTTCAGTAACTTAGAAAAACAGTTAGATAACACCAGTTCTGCGCACTTATAGCTGGTTTATTGCATACTTGCATCATTCTTTCTGAACAAAGACGACAAAAATAACAGCTGGAGGTGTCTCTGTCTGCCTATGACAGCTGCCAGGAACTTTACCACAGAACAACAATAAGATGGCTAACATAGAAGTAAATTCAGTGTCCTTTAGTTTATACTCAAACACCACAAAAAATGAAAAGGGTGAGATTTCAACACACAAAGGGGTATGCTTTACAGCTAAAGAGACTGTTTTGAACACTGGACCAGCTGACGCTGGAAAGCTCTGCTGGTGGCGTTACAAGAAAATTCACAACTAGAAAGAACGAATGAGTCACAACAATGAGCTCCATAGGCTCTGAGACTCTTTAAGCCAAAGAATACTAAAATGGCCCTTAAAACTGAGATACGGGTTTCAGAGTGCAAATCACTGTCATTTCTGCTTCTATTTACATTATGATACACCTATGATTTGTGTACACGTTTACCAAAACACTTTTTGAACATTCCGAGTTTGACTGTTTCAAGTGTCCTTAAAAATACTAAATCAGAGCACAGAAATCCATGTAAATCAATAATGGTCATGCCTTTACTACTTTGAAGGCTTGCACTTTCAGGAAACACATAGCTGATTTGCCAAATCTAAGGACCTGGCAAAGAAAATCCATATCTAATGGTCACCCAAGATACAATGGGAATCTACAGGCATTCGGATTCAATCAAGTCTGGCATCCAAATGTAATGATTGCCTGTGAAAGACTCACCGTCAAATAAAACACATGACTGTACTTTGTTACCATCACCTGTAATACACTTAATAGCAAGTAGGGCAACAAACCAGCACAAAATGACCTGTGGTTCTTCTGTCTTAAGCTCTACTAATACAGCAATGGTACTAGCAAGAGCCAAACAAAAATACCTGAGCTACAGGAGTTACATCCTATCAAGTCAGTGCTTTCTTTTCAAGACCAACAGCCTCTTACTTATTTTCCATCAGTCAATAAATCCATTTCACATATTCCTAAAAAGAAGAGCAAATCTTTTATCCCCAGACTCAGATATCAATTATGTGGCTCTACCATCACAATCAACTCAGTCTACACATACAGGGTTTTTTGTCTGACCTTCAGCTACCACAAATTTCCTGTAAATGATCCAGCCCAAAAGTTACCCAATTTACTAAAAAAGTAAACAAAACCCTGTTCCTTAGTCTTTACTTACTTAGTGAACAACCATCTGCTAATACCATACTGGGTATCAATCCTCTGTGGTAATCACAGTAACTCTCACTTGTACATGGGCAAAGTACAAGTACTCTTGAAATAAGAGAAAGCACAGAGTGAAGCTCCCCTTCAGTAGCTGCAGAACCCAGGCGGGAGGGACACCTTCACTGTCACTGCTACCTGAGCTGGCTGAACTTGGACATCCAGATGCAATTTCAGTTGTGATCACCATCATGATAAAACTAGTAAGATTAATTTATCACCTAGCAGACAATAAAGGTCTGCTAGGCTGTCACCATGCTTGTAACATATCTATACTCTCAGAACACTTTAAATTCCTGAACAGTTGCAAAAAAGGCATTGTAGACCCCCCCA
This sequence comes from Haliaeetus leucocephalus, assembly GCF_000737465.1. Lineage (NCBI taxonomy): Eukaryota > Metazoa > Chordata > Aves > Accipitriformes > Accipitridae > Haliaeetus > Haliaeetus leucocephalus. The sequence goes on from NW_010972529.1 coordinate 1,379,025, forward strand.
AAAATAGCCTGGAGAAAACAAACTCTGGGTACCCTTCCTGACTCCTACGTTGATCTACTGAGCAACTTCCAGCAGGTCACTTATCTTCATCAGTTCCCTTAGGGTGGACATTTACTTTATCCTATAAAAAAATTCTGTCATTCACAGACATAAAGTACAAAGGGACAACTGTCATTTACTACTGCTAAAACAAAACAGTCTGTATACAAAACAGTTTATTCAAAATACACTGCAAAGGCTTTTTTCTAAAGTTTTATATCTATGTCCTTGCCCCCAGCTACCTCTCCTTTTAAGGAAATAAAGTTACGTTACAGATGAATGCCTACAGCAGTTAATAGCTGCTGATTCATGTTATGCTGACAAGGAATGAACAAGCATTTTAGTGTTCATGTTTATTGCTTCTCCATCTTTAGTTCAAGAAGACTCTAAAAGAAAAAAGTGATTTAAAAAAAGCAAAAAGCAAGCTTTGCTCCGTAAGAGCAATGCTTTCTCCTCTAAAAAAAGGTAGGTCTCATCTTCAGATGACTAGCACATTCATAATTAAAACTGTAAATTATATTATTTACTAGTCTAAATGCCTGCATGATACTGTTCACAGCTTAATTACATACATGAGCTTTTTAAACATTACTAGGTTGTATTTCTGCAACATAATTCTTACCACAGCATTTGGACTCTTGTCAAGTCACAAGTGAGAATTAAAAAGAATCACGGGAAGTCTGGCAAGTTTTAAGTCTGCGCTGAGAGTCTTAATTTGTTTTCCAGGTTTTAAGCCTGAATATTCACTTTTTTAGTATTTGCAAGCTATATGAGAACTTGGGGTGTGGGGATGGTGGGGATGGAACCTGAGATTCATAGTAGTCACAGGACTCCAGAAGCTGGGATTTCAAAGAAAAAAGCAAAGGATTGATACCATGTAATCACAGAAATTTTCCACAGAGCAGAGGTTTGAGTAGTTTCCCCCAGTCCATATCAAAGCCAGAAAAAAATACTACTACTTTGCAGTTTGCCATTATTTTACACAACACTAACTGTTTAATTTTTGGAGCAGGGATAAAAATAACTTTGTGGGATTTGGTTTGTTTCACTGCTAAAAAAATGAAACAGGACTTAAGGGGTTTCAGAGACTCCTTTGCAGCAAAATCCCATCACTCACAATCCTTCAATTCTGCTGGTATTCAGAGTTACTCTGGGAAGATAACAACAATGCACGGACTTCCTAAAGGCATAGTTCACCTAAAAAAACCCCACAAAACCAAAACACCAAACCCCCCCCCCCCCACCACAACCCCCCCAAAAATACTAGTAGAAACTGATTTGATTTTTTTTTTTAAATAAGAACTAGATTAGATAACAAAATATTCACTTAGGATAAGGGGTAAACTGGCATAACATAAAGCATGCACAACTAACATCTACTGTCAACTCTTGCCTTTACTTAAAGGACAAATACCTTTGCATTTATAGCTACATATTCTTCTCCATGCCACAGTTAAACAAACCACATGAATTTTGTTTTAATGACTGTCAGAATCCATTCACAAGTACATATGTCAAAATATTTATAATGAATACTAGATTAACCATCTGTGGTTCTAATATGTCCTACCCTAACTTAGAAGGACACAAGAAACAACCTGAAAGAATAGGGAAGCAAATATATTGGCAAGTCAAAGGAAATACTTTCTGGAAATTATATTCATAATCTTGTCTCTGGTATTACCTTTTTAACTCCGATTTGTTTCCACAACTGTTCTTCACAGTATGTGAAACTGAAACAAAATTCTACGAATATTTTAGACATAAATCAGAAAGAACTTCAGACATTTCTATGAAAACAGAAAAGCATAGGTTCATCAGAACTGGCAATATTTATATAATAAGGAAACAAAGATGCAGAAGACCAGATTTGAATGGTAATTCTAGTAAAGACCTCTACCAAATCACATAAAGCTGTGTTTCAGTTTTCCCATCAGGAAACTGTAGACCATTTGCTATCTGACATACAATGTTAAAAGACATGGCCTTATGAGCTGAGCTGTAAATAAGTATTTTTGGGAAGGCACCATACAAAATACTGATCTCAAAAGAAATGTAAACAGGGATAGTAAACACTATCTATTTATTTATCAAAGTATTAGTCAACGGAGCCAAGACTGGAATCCAAACAAACACCTACAAACATTATCTTGACAGTTCAAATGAAATCATTCACAAACAAATTATCTCAACATGATTCTGAAGATTAACTGAATATTCTTTAAGATGCAGGCTCTCATTTAAAAGTATTTTGAGTGACTGATGCCCTAGGCTACCTCTTCCACTCTCCAATGTATGTCTAATGATTAAACTCAATTTATTTGTATTTCATCAATGCTTCTAAAGTCGATTTGCCCTTCATGGAGCACTTCCCCCTCCTTTCTAAAGCTTCAGTAGCTGACTGGCTAGTCAAGCCTTACTCTGACCTGCTAACTCATATTTGTACAAAATACTAAGGTTTCCCTTCATATTACTTAATAGGAACAAAACTTCCTTCCACCCTGAAAAGGGCCTTAACTGAAAAATACAGCATACTGCTGGAGATTGAATTACTTTTGTGATACAGCCTGATTTGTTACAGCAAAGTGAGCTTTTCTATTACTTTTTTTTTTCCTCTCCATACTGCTAACCTCTGAACTGGAGGCAGGGGGCAAGGAAAGCTGCAGGTGGGTCATCATACATTATCCCCACTGTGGTCATACTAGGCTGAATTCATAGAACTTAATCACTGTTTCAGCAGTTATTTTTTGCTCACTTATGGTTTTGTTCCTACCCACATCTGCATCAACTAATATGTTACCTATGGTTTAACTAAGGATTGCATATAAACAGGATTTAAGCTATAAATATCACAAAGGTTTTTTCTACCCCTAAAACCTCCCCCATGAAACTTTCAGTGGTCGAATTCTAAGAGACAACTAAAATGCCAGCACTCAAGACACAAACATGAATCCTTTGACTGACCCACCACTCCTCCCTGTCACACCAGCATACCCAGTGCAGGGAGAAAGACAGGTCTATGATTAAAAGGAAATCTATAAGGAATTTACATGAACACCTCTTCTCATCTTATAAAACTGGGAAGCGGGGGGGGGGGGGGGGGGGGGAGGGAAAGACA
>NW_010972529.1:1382191-1383805 GCF_000737465.1 Haliaeetus leucocephalus
GGCGCGGACGGAAATGACATGACAAGGAGACTTGTTGAGCTATGCTTCCCTAAACCATAGGGCAAAGTTCTTTGGGACTCATACAACTCATGTGCAAAGACATGTCTATTCAATGCCCAATGGGAGTGCCAGCTGATCCAAATGATCAGGTAAAGGGTATGGGTTTTAATACTAGACAATACTTGTATTAACATAAATCTATTACTGTTCAAAATATCCTTAGCATAAGGACTTTAGAACCTATTAAAAGCAAATATTTAGGACACCAAGATCTTGCACATTTTTGAGTATAAAACACTGAAAAATAGAGTAGATGCAAGTTAAACCTCCACTTTAGCATTTTGGTTAGAATCAGGAGTGCGCTAGCGAAGCAAACTTCCCAAACATCCCACTCATTGTGCTTCTGTTCATGTCACAAGATGGACCCAGGCAACAAGAGCAGGTTCTTTTTTAGACTGAATTAAACTGGCAAATCTACTCTGGAAGTAATCTAAAGAAGTCTGAATACTAAGGGATTCAGTAAAGTTAGCCTGAAGGAAGCCCATCTTAAAAGCATACAACATGGATATTCTGTTTTCAGCGACAACCGTTCCTCCCTGCAAATCTGCCACTTTTGGGCCTCACTACTTGCTAGCATACACTCAGACTTACTCACATGTGTTAGGGCGTCCAAGAGTAATTATGCCATTTAAGTCACCTTTAAAATTAAACTCATAAACCACGAAATTAGATTTAGAATATCTTAGTTGCTTCAATTTGGTTTTGAACCATGTTTGACAGGAATATACTCGTTTTCTCTTCAGTGTGGCATAATATTTAAGATTAAAGAACTGACTCTAGTAACAGAGTACTCAGACTGTAACCTTAATTTACAGTGTTCCTGGATTGCAATTATTCCATTACTACAGTCAAATGTTTTTCACACACTGAAAGTGCCTTCCTGAAGTGCCTCAAATTAATGTGTCTGTCAAAAGTTACCGCATGATGAAACTGCACATACAGTTATCTTCACTCTACCTTTACTGCTAGAACGTTTGCTTTTTCCTTTTTTAATTCAACAAATATTTAGGGGGGCCAGTTATACAGGAATCTGGGAGTACTGTTATATTGCCATACTACCATGAAGAAAGTAAACACAGTTTGACAGAAGAGCAGGTGACGATTCTTTCAGAATTACTACATTTTCAGCATGCCCGAAAGCATGCCGAGTATCTCACTGTACAGAACAGGACAGACAGGATCTGGATCTCGTTGTTTACGGTCTAAAATAGACCTTCCCCAGCTCCCACGAAGGGTAACAAACACCGAAGGCACCAGTCGCACGTTCCACCCCAGCGCAGCGGGGTTACCGCCGGATTTCCAGCAGGGCTGAGCTGCCCCTTTCGCACAGGGCCAGGGACCGCGGCGTGGGAGAGTCACGCCTGTGTCACCGGAGTTCGCGGGAACACGGGCACCCGCGGATACCGGGGAGCAGACGCTGAGTAACGACTGACTGCCCGGCCCCGCGGCGCCGCTGGGCGCAGGCCTCAGGGGAAGGGCGGGGGGGGGAATACCTGAAGCACGGCAGCGAGGCGGGGGAGCCGGCCGCCGCCCGGTGCCCAGCGCTGGCAGGGC